>NW_006994618.1:0-721 GCF_000164805.1 Carlito syrichta
GTGAGCTCACCGAAGAGACAGACCAGAGGTAGTGTGTCTGACAGGCACAGAGTGATCAAGGTGATCCAGCAATGCTGTGGCCAGCTCAAGTTGGGGTCACCCTGTCTGCCACCAAAGACTCCAGTGTTTGCATTCCAGGGAGTGATGAGGTCTCGCTACGTGGCCCAGGAGTGTCTCAGACGCCCAAGCTCCAGTGGTCCGCTGCCTTGTCCTCCCAAAGCCACAGCCCGATTGTCTGCCATTTCACCATCTTTCAGGAACTCTAGGCCCAAGGCTGAGTCCTCCTTCCCAAATGATCGCTGTCTGCTCACGATGATCCTAACTGCATACACAAATGGATGCTCTTTTTTTCTTTTTTCCCTTGTTTTCTTTTAGTAGGAGTCTTACTTCTTCAACTTTTTTCCCTTGTTTTCTTTTAGTAGGAGTCTTACTTCTTCAACCAGGCTGGATGGTGGTGGCTCGCTCCTGGCCACTACAGCCTCAGGATGCCAGTCCCAGGCTATCCTTTACCTGGCCTTCCGAGGACCCAGAACAACAGGCACACGCCACCACCTCTGGCTAATTTGGGATAGAGGGTAGAGAGGATGTCTTGACAAGGTGCATGAGGGGTTTTCAGCCCATGGGCTTGGGCCGATCACTAGCCTCAGCCTCCCAAAGTGCTGGGTTGACAATGCAGAGCCCCAGAGCCCGCCCTCAATCCATAATCATAAATGAATCTGAA
>NW_006994619.1:0-757 GCF_000164805.1 Carlito syrichta
TCTCTTTCTCGATTGCCTGGAATAATTTCAATAAGATTTGTATCAGCTCCTTCTTATAGGTTTTGTAGAATTCCACTGGAAAGTCATCTGGTCCAGGACTTTTTTGTAGGTAATTCTTTTTATGATAGAGTCAATTTCCTGGATTGTTATTGGTACATTTATGGTCTCAATTTCTTCTTGTTTCAAGTTTGCAAGGTTGTGTTACATCAGAAAGTCCTCCATTTCATTTAGGTTTTCGAATTTGTTGCAAGTTTGCATAGTAGTCTCTGATCATCTTTTATATTTATTTGGGATCAATTGTGACTTGACTTTTGCATTTCTGATTGTGTATTTTGTACTTTTTTTCTCTCTCTTGGTCAATTTGGCCAGGGGTCCATTAATCTTGTTTATTCTTTCAAAGAACCAGCTTCCTGCTCCACTGATTTATTTCTATGATATTTTTGTCTTCTGTTTCCCATATTTGGGCTTTTACTTTGGTGATCTGGATTCTTCCACTGAAGTTAGGGTTTGGTAATATTGTATTTACAGTTTCCTTAGGTGATTTGTTAAGCTGTTAACTTGTGATCTTTCTACTTTTTTGATATTTTTTCATAGAGAAGTGAATTCCCCTCCTAGAACTGATTTCATGACATACCAGAGGTTTTGGTTAGATATGTTTTATTTTCATTTATTTCCAGGAGTGTTTTAATTTCTGTGTTGACCTGCAATTTTTCAGCATCATGCTGTTTAGTGTCCATGTCTTTGTGGGTTTTGGTGA
>NW_006994620.1:0-614 GCF_000164805.1 Carlito syrichta
ATTTCCTATGTTCTGTTTTCCAGATAGCATTTTAGTTACTAGAGATATCAACTTGTCTGAGTGCAGGAGTCTCACTCCTGCAAGGGTTGAGGGTCTCTGGTGTTGTGACAGCATCAGTGACTCATGAGAGAAAAGAAACTAGAGAGAAAGAAGGGGACCAGACTCCTATTTAGAGCAGCCATTTATTGAGCATTATCCAAGGGCTTTTATCCCCAAACTCTGCAAAGTTATCATCACAGAAACTCCTGCTGCTATGGTTACACAAAAGGTAGCATGTGCCTTTCACATGAACAGGTCCAGGGACACACAGGACACTCCCCACTCTCAAGCAGATGTATTTTTCAAACATGAGGAAGAACATGAGAAAGACAACCACAAATTGTCTTTTTGTTTCTTATTCTTAGTCAATTTAGAGTTTCTATGTACTCTAAATTGTTTACAGCTACATAACATCATTCAATGCTTACACCTAAAACCAACATAATGATATATTACCCTTTACTATTCTATGCTAATTCAAACAAGTTTCTATAAAACAGTTGCTGCTATGGTTACACTCTCTTAGTACCAGCTGGGCCTAATTCTAGCTTCACTGGACCCCCTGAGTCAAACTG
>NW_006994621.1:0-723 GCF_000164805.1 Carlito syrichta
ATCCCCAAAAAACTACAAGGCGCCATCCTAAGTTCCTAACAAGCATCAGGGTTTCGATGCCTGTATCTGGGAAAGGGAGTACTCATATACAGCCAACTGCACGACTGTTGCTAAAAAGAAGGAATCTGGGTTATACGAGTCCTCAGTCCTGAAATTCTACAGGCTATCTTGCTGACAGCTAAAGAAGAATCAGGGATTCGAGGCATGAATGTGCGTAAGAGCAGTCCTCATATGCAGGAAACTACATGGAGTCTTGCTACGAAAAAAGAAGAAATCTGTTTTACTCGGTTACTCTATCAAAAAATCTACATGGTGTCTAATAAGGGCTAAACAATAATCAGGGTTTCGAACCAGGAATCCATGGAAAGAGAATCCTCATATACAGGCACTACTCGGCCTCTAACTAAAAAAGGATAAAGAATCTTTGTTGTACGAGTCCTCTATCAATAAAATTCCCATGGTTTCTGCTATGGGACAAACAAGAAACAGGGATCCGGCTTCCGAAATTTTTCGGAACAATTTAGCAGGCGGATAATGCGAATCGGTCATTTCAGGACTCCAGCAACATTCTGGTCCTCTTGAAAGCTGTAAACGGGTATCGGGCACTCAAAGTCCATTAGTTCCTCGGAAAAATTAAAGCCAGATTCCAGCACAAAAAGATTCTTCTTGCCATATTTGTATGTAACTCTGGTCTTAAGTGAACACTGTAATCCTTCCCCTTCC
>NW_006994622.1:0-677 GCF_000164805.1 Carlito syrichta
CTCCATTTTCCAAAAAATGCTTCAACTCTTTCCTCGATTTTTTTTTTACTTCAAGTTAATTTAGTAGGATACCAATAAGAGAGAGTCCTTAGAATCCTGGAAGACTTGAGGCTGCTCAGATGCAACCATAAAAAACATAAAGATGCGATCATAAAAAGTGTGTTTGTGTGTGTGTGTGTGTGTGTGTGTGTGTATGACATTATTTTATTTTATTAACTTTATTTTATTATAGACATTTTACTTTATTTTATTTTATTTTATTATAGACATGTGAGGTACAAGTCAGGATTAGATACATAACAAATCTACACGCAGGGAAAGTTTGAGCCTTCAATTTGTTCTCACTTCCCCTGGTTTCAGATCAGGTACGCTTTGTGCTGTTATGTGCTCCCGCCAAAAAAAATCTCAAATGAACATACAACATAAAATTACAAGACACATGAAGTAATAAAGCACATTCACAAGAACCCAAAGTAGAAACAAACAGAAAAGTTAGCAAAAGCTTACTGGGATTATTAAATATGGAATAAAAAATAAGTAAGCATCTGTAACACAGTTAAGGAAATAAAATGGAAGCTGAAGGTATAATTATGAAAATATTGCTCCAAATACTAACAAAGTTTGAGTAAATAAAACTTTATAAACTATAGGTAGGCATAGTATAATACCTGAAATGT
>NW_006994623.1:0-736 GCF_000164805.1 Carlito syrichta
CGATTCCCCTAATTGAAATTCCTGCTTCATTCTCAGCAAGACTCCTAGATATTTCCTGGTAACCTAGAATTCCAGTTGGTTTGAAATCAAGAGAAAATCTCCCATAAAGTTCTTGAGGAATTGGAACCCAAGATTCCTGGTCCCTTTTCAAAAGACACACTAAAAATGTGGCGACATAGAATCCCAGATTGCTGATTAAACCTTATCGACATTGTGTAGATTTAGGCAATAGACAACTCCAATAACCGGATTCCCTTTCCGTTCTCAGCAAGATGCCCTGAATTACCCTGTCCATGTGGACTCCAAAACTCTGTGTACAAAAATGAAGATGACTAGATTTTTCCTAGGGACGTGGAATCCAAGGATCTTGGTTAAATTTTAATAATTCGTACTAAATATTTGACAACTGAAAAGCCCTCGGCCCTTCTACTAATAAAGTACCAATGGGAATTTAAGGATTACCAAGTACATCTTTAGACTAAAGTTACATACAAATAGGGTAGTATGATACTTTTTTTCCGGGAATCTGGGCTTAGTTTTCCCGAGGAACTTAAGGGATTTGTACTACCACATACCCGATTACAACTCTAAAAAACACCAGATGTTACTGGAGTCCTGAAATGACTGATTCATAATACCCACAAGCCAATATCTCTGAACATGAGTTGAGATCGAAGCCTTGATTCTTGTTTAGACTCATCAGACGCCCTGAGATTTTTCGGATTTTTGAATAGTG
>NW_006994624.1:0-790 GCF_000164805.1 Carlito syrichta
CATGAAGAGATGGGGAGGTATACAGGGATGAAAAATAGAAAGGTGACAAATCCTTCTGTAAAGCAGCGTTAAAAAGCTAAGGATGTTTCCAAGGTTATTTCACATTTCATAAGTAGCTTAACAAAGATCTTCATTAAGAAATAATAATAAAGAGCTTTCCCTGTGGTACAGTAATAGGAATACAAGAAATACATACACACACACACACACACACACACACACACACACACACACACACACACACACGATCTCTTGAGCTCAGTTTGCATTTTTTATTTACCCTTTTTAATAGCTGGAAGTATAAATTGTATAGGCTTGGAGGTTAAATATAGTAATCTGATTTTTTATAAAAATGCAGCACTTGGAAACATCTAACTCATCAGGCTCAAAGGATAGTTTTGATTACAAATCTCGAATCTACTGAGCTGTAACTGACAGATGACATTGAAAAAAATGCCATGTTGTTCAGGTCTTGGAATCCACTAAATATGCTTAGTATATATAAAATTCTAAAGTGTCCCAGTAGATAGATGCCCCATTGAGTCAATATTGTGAAGAAGAAAAAAAGCAACTAAATAAATGTACCTTTAATAAAACTAGTAAATTCAGGTATTAAGAAGAGCATATACTTTGAAATTCCTTATTGAGTTCATTGGAAAGTGAATGTTGTGTATATGTACATCCTCCTAGCAAGTTTCTTCAAAAGCTGAATGTTGCTTATGGGAGCCATTTTTATTAGATGGGTGCTTCTTGATTTCATGTCATTGAAAAGTAAAATCTTACTTTCCTG
>NW_006994625.1:0-912 GCF_000164805.1 Carlito syrichta
CATTCTTACCTTTCTTACCCTGGAGGTAAGATTTTCATTGTATCTGTAACTTCTTCCAAGATTTTCTGTCTTTGAATTTTGAAGATTGGATATTATTTTTCTCTCTGTAGGGTTATGAATTCTGCCCTGAACTTCTTGGATCTGTGATATGATGTCAATCATTTATTATTCTTCTTTCAAAGTTTTGCAAAGAATTTGATGTTCATGCTTCATATTTACTAGAATTCATGTTTCGACCTGATGTCTTCTTTTAGTGTCTTAAATTAGACCTTTTATTTTTATTTATTTATTTTTTATTTTGGATACTTTATTTTTTACATCAATATTTTTTATTTTGATATTGTGGAGTACAGTTAAGGGTTAGGTATACAAATATGCTTCGTTCGGCAACCTTGTTGATAAGGGGTGTCTCCCCATTCCCAGACAGATATTGACTACTGTTAATCCCACCTCCCTTCCACTCCCCCCATAGTTTCCCACCACTGTCAGTTCTTTTTTTATAGTATTACGATGAATGTTCAAGGTCTGCTATATGAGTGAGAACATGTGATACTCAGATCTTTGCTTCTGTGATTGGTCACTCAGTATTATTGACTGTAGTTCCATCCAGGTTGCTGCAAAGTTCATGATTTTGTTCTTTTTTATGGCTGCATAGTATTCCATCATGTATATGTATCACAATTAGACCTTTATCAAACATGTTATAGCAAGTTAGTATGAATTCACTTTGGTGTCAAAAATGTGAAATTCATGCATCATTTTCCATAATAAGCATTTCACTGAACTTTTTAAAGACTCCCTTTATTCAACAAGATAGTACTGCAAGTTATAAATAATGTATTTTAAAAATAAACTCTAAAGATTAAGTAATTGGTGAACCCACTGATTTTTCCACCTTCTCCTGTTGAGGGA
>NW_006994626.1:0-841 GCF_000164805.1 Carlito syrichta
CCCCTGACCTATATAAACTTTTCCATAATTCAGAGGAAAAGGAAAAAGAGATGGAAACATATAATATGGAAGACAAATCACATAGACTCAAAGCATGGAAAATACTAGTGTAAGCATAAAAATACCAGTTCATATTTATTGAATATTTAATATACAGTAGGTACCAAATGTTCCACATAAATAATGTCATTTAAACCTCACAGCAACCCTACAAAATACTATTTTTTATTGTGATAATGTTGCAGGTGTTCTGAACTCCACTGTCAGCTTAAACCTTGTGTTCATGTCCCACAACCAAGAAGGTTAAGGAATGTGAACACCAAAAGAATGCATGAAATAAGGAACTTATTAAGTAACAAAGCTCACCAGGAAAAGAGAAGGGGCCCAAAATGGGTAACTTGAGGCTAGGAGTTTTTTGTGGTTTTTAATCTTATCTTTTCTGGGGGTGTTTCTCTAATTTACATTTCATTCACTCCTTACCTCCTGAGACCCGGTTCTTACTGCACATGCTAGTCCTTTACCACAGTTACTACATCTTGAATAATACCCATAAGCACCACCAAAAAAGATGACTAAAGGAGGTAAAATCTCAATGCTAAGGCTATGTTAATGATATTATAATAAGCCAAGATCAAGTTAGGACACTTAGTTAAGCTACTATGCCTGTGTTTAAGCAACAAAAAGACTCTTTTTCTTTTAGCAGAGCCTCCTGGGTTGAGAGGATGTTCTTAACCACATTAACAACATTTTAAGCCAAAAATTATATAATGGCGGTGGTGCAAGTGGTGTTCCCACAGGTGTTAAGGCTCCTGGAGACCCTCCCTGTCTGTCTAACCAGATT
>NW_006994627.1:0-930 GCF_000164805.1 Carlito syrichta
CAGGCAATCCTCTTACCTCAGATTCCCAAAGTGCTGGGATTACAAGCTTGAGCCACCACACCTAGCCACAATAAGAAATTTTAATAACTCTTGCTCAAGTTATTTTTATTAATGCATTTAACTGAATGTTTATAATCGAATGGTTCAAGTTGACTGATGCAAATACATAGCAATCCATAATTTGTGATGGGATGATTTGCTCAGAGAAACTACTCAAACAAATATTCAGCAGGTAGTTGAAAGTAAATGTTAGATGGGGCATCCTCATTAGTAAGGTTTCATAATTTTTATACAAATCTGTTTAAATTAGCATAAATTGTAATATGTCAAGTATACACACACACACACACACACACACACACACACACACACACACACACACACACATACTTTGACCTAATCTACTATCACTTAATTCACTGAAATGCTAATTATCACAAAAAGAAGTATGTTTTTTGCTTATGGAATAAAATATTGTGATATTCTCCAGGAAACAACTTTAAAACTGTTAAAGTTGTTGATAAGAATAATCACACTTTTCCCCTTGTAGTACATCAAAGCAATAAACAGTAATAACTGCAACTTTATAGTTATCTGTCCATGGTTAACACATTTTTGTAATGTATACCTTACTATGGGCCTGATTTGTGGCTACTAATTTGTGAATGCATATTGCTGAGAAATTGGCTGATAGTCTGTAGTCAAATAAATACCTCACAGGACAGAATTTTGTATATTTGCTGGAAACACTACTGGCAAATATTGATCATTGCAATCAAAGTTAGTATATTAAAGACAATCAAATAATTACTTAAGACAAAGTCAGCCAGGTGCAATAGTTCAACCCAGTAATCCCAGCACTTTGAGAGTGGAGGTGAGAGGATTTCCTGAGCTCAGGGGTTCAGACCAGCCTGAGCAACATGGTGAGAC
>NW_006994628.1:0-2605 GCF_000164805.1 Carlito syrichta
ATACCAGGCAGGATGACCAGGACGTCGACCAAATGGAAACCCTGTGTCTGCAGCAGTTTGGGAGACCCAGGATGAGAGGATGGCCTGAGTTGGGCGATTTGAGAGCAGCCTGGAAAACCTAGTGAGGAAATTTAAAAAGAGAGAGAAGGAAAGAAAGAAAGAAGGAAAGAAAGAAAGAAAGAAAGAAAGAAAGAAAGAAAGAAAGAAAGAAAGAAAGAAAGAAAAGAAATCCATTCTCCTGCAAAACTTCTGCCCTCAGTCCTTCCCCCCCACCCACTCATGTGCAAGGGAACCCCAAACTCTGGACCTTCCAGTCCCAGCTACCCCAATGGGTGCCACCACTTTGGTGTGGGAGTTGTTGAGGCTCCCTGACTGGGTTTATGCTGGCTCTCCTCTCCGAGGTCAAAAATGTGCCCCAGGCAGGCTGACCATATGACTTAGCAAGGAAGACATGCCAAAACAGGCCATGGACACATCCATCAACCGGGGCATTATTTCCCCCTCAATCCCATTATTCCTGGCTCTAAAGGCAGTCACCCTGTGAACACACCACATGCAGATGAGAATGTATGATTCTGATGTTTTTGGAGACAGAGTGTGGCTCAGTGGCCCAGGCCAGGGCCCGGGGACACAAACGTCATTGTCCATGAGCCTTGAAATAGTGGGGTTTTGGCAATTCCTCCAGCCTCAGCCTCCAGAATGGCTGAGATGACGAACATATTGACCCCAGACACCCTGTTTGGATGGGTGCAGAGACGGAATCTCCCTGTGTGGACCAGGATGGCTTTGGGCTCCTGGGCTCCAGCCATACTCCCGCCTCCCCCTCCCAGAGTGCTGGGATTACAGGTGTGGTCCGCTGTGCCCGGCCTGCTGCCTCATTTTCAACCTAGGATTGAGGCCAGCTCGGGGGCTCAGCCTCATCATTCCAGAGTTTTGGGAGGCCGAGACCAGTGACTGGTCCAAGCAAGAATGCCAGGACCCAACCAGTCAACTTGGTGAGACCATGACTTTACCCTCCATTCCAAATGTGCCATGCATGGTGGCTCGCACCTGTCATTCCTGCTTCTCAGAAGGCCAGGGAAAGGGTCACTGCACCCCGGTGAGCCAAGGCTCCAGTGGCCGGGAGCAAGTCACTGCCCTCCAGCCTGGAGTTAGACTCCAACTCAAAGAAAAAAAGGAATAAAGAAAAAAAAGAAGAGCATTCATTTGTGTATGCAGTTGAGATCATCGTAGAAAGACAGATCATTTGGGAAGGAGGCCATAGCCTTGGGACTAGAGTTCCTGAAAGACGGTGAATTGGCAGACAATCAGACTGTGCCTTTGGGACACCAACGTGGGGGACCACTGGAGCCTGGGATTTTGAGACCAGTGTGGGCCATGTAGCGAGTCCTCGTTGCTTTCCCGGAATGTGAACACTGGAGTCACGTGTGGTGGCACCCAGGGGCATGGATACACGGGATGCAGTGGCCTCCATACCAGGGCATTCCTTTGCATTGCCCCGACCAACAGAATATGTGAGTCCAGGCCAAACACCGTGACTCACGGCCATCAGCCCCGTAACCAGGGAGGCCAAAGCAGTAGGCTGTCTGAACCCAGGGGTCAGATACCAGCCCAGGAGACGTGGCCAGATCTCGTCTGGGTGAGAGGTGCCCAATATCGAAACAGGCAGGGTGGCCCCTGGAGTCCTACTCATGGGAGGAGGTGGGATGACCACCTGAACCCATCAGGTCGAGGCCCCGGGAGCCATGATTGTGCCACCGTGACCCAACATGAAAGATGGAGACTCCGTGACAAAAAAGACGTGTCCCACATGCATCACGATTGGCGTCCTCACCTCCCAGGGAATGGTCTGTGTGGATGGGGGACACTGGAGTGATCAGGAGAGAATGGGACCCTCCTTGCAACTGAAGGTAGCAGATCAGGCAACCAGAACCTGGGCTCTCTGCCACATTGTCAGACCTCCTTGATCACTCTGATCCCAATGGACACAATAAGTTGGGGCATTATGTTCCTCGAGCTCATGAGTCTATGCCATGGGGCACGAGTGTGGAGGGTAGATGCAGACCTTCTGTGGCCCATGGCCAAAGGCATGGGATGGACATACTCGGTGGCCACCATTGAAACCTCCCATGAATGACAGGGCAGAAAGTGCATTTTCCTCTCCCATCCCTGAGGGTGAATCCTTGTGCTGGGTGGCAGGGTTGGTGGTGTTGATTTTGATGGTAGTTATTATTATTTGGGTCAGAATACCTCTCTATCACACAGGCTGGAGCACAGGGGCATGCTCATGACCACCGCAGACTCCACCTGCTGAGGTCAGGTGATCCTCCTGCCTCTCTCCGGCTGAGTAGCAAGAACCATAGGACTGTGAACACCACACCTGGCTAATCTTTGGATTTATTTTTGATGGCCAAGATGAGGTCTTGCCCCATGTCCCAGGCTGGTGTTGAATCCACAGGCTTGACAGGCTGAACTCCTGAGACAGGCCTATAGTTGTGGTACTGGTTGGTATTATTATTCCGAGTCAGAGTACTGGTCTTTCACCCAGATCAGAGTGCAGGGCCTGCTCTCAGCCACTGCAATGTCTGTGCTACAGTTATCCTCC
>NW_006994629.1:0-2755 GCF_000164805.1 Carlito syrichta
CCACCCACACATGTGAGGGTCCCCAAAGCTCAGCCCCTTCCAGCACCTATCCCCCCAATGAATGCTCCCACTTTGGCACAGGATTTCCCAAGGTTCCCTGCTGGTTCTTTTCTCCTAGGTAAGAAATGTGCCCAAGACAGGCAGACTCCTGACTCAGTAACAAGGAACTTCTGCCAAGAAAGGCCAGAGACACATCCCTAACCTGGGCAAATTTCTTCTCCACCAATCCCATTGTTACTGGCTCTAAAGTCAGTTGCCCTGTGAACTAACCATAACCACACACAGTTAAGAATCTGTACGATTCTGATGTTTTTGAGACAGGGTCTGGCTCTGTAGCCTTGGCTGGGGCCTGGTGACACAACTGTTATTCACCATCAGCCTCGAAATCATGGACTTCTGTAATCCCCCTGGTTCAGTCTCCAGAGTGGCTGGAACAATGGGCACATTGACTCCAGATCCCTTGTTTGAATGGTTGTGGAGATGGGCTGTATGGCACGGGCTGTATGGCACGGGCTGGACTTGGCCCTCTGGGCTCCAGCCATCCTCCCAACTCGGTAACCAACAGCACTGGGATTCCAGGCATGGGCCACTACTCCAGGCCTTCTGGGTCATTTTTCATGAAGGATCAGGGCCGGACTCAGGGGCTCAGCCTCATCATTCCAGCATTTTGGAGGCTGAGCCAGTGACTGGCTATAGCCCATGGCCCGACACTGCCCAGGCACCTCGGTGAGACATCATCTCTCTGCTCCAATCCAAATGAGCTGGGCATGGTGGCATGTGCATGTCATTCTGGCTGCTCCAAAGGCTGGGGAAAGGCACGCTGGAGCCCAGCAGCCTGGGGCTGCAGTGGCTCGGAGTGAGCCACTGCCCTCCAACCTGGGTGACAAGGTGAGACTCCAACTCAAAGAAAAAAAAAGGAAAAAAACAGAAGAGCATCCATTTGTCTATGGGGTTGGGATCATTGTTAACAGAAAGTGATCATTTGGGAAGGAGGAGCCAACCTTGGACCTAGAGATCCCGAAAGATGGTGTGTTGGCAGACAATTGGACTGTGGCTTTGGGAGGCCCAGGTGGTGGTCCACCAGAAACTGGGTGTTTGAGACCAGTCTGGGCTACTTACTGAGATCTCGTCCCTCCCCGGAACGCAAACACTCAAGGAGTGTGTAGTGGCGCCACCAGTCCCAGCAACACAGGATGCAGTGGCCACCATCCCGGGGCCTGCTTTTGTGTCTCCCCCACCGACAGCACATGTGAGTCCACATCAGTCACCTTGGCTCATGGCCATCAGCCCTGTGCCCTGGGAGCCTGAGGTGGGAGGCTGCCTGTGCCCAGGGGTCGGAGACCAGCCCGAGAGACATGGTCAGACCTCGTCTCAGAGTGACGTCCCCAAAATCGAGTCAGGCATGGTGGTGCCCGAAGTCATGATCATGCCTCTGTGCCCCAGCCTGGCCGACAGAGACTCCAGCGACAAAAAAGACGCCTCCCTTGTGCATCACTATGGTCCGCCAGCATCTCCAGGGAGAGGTCCGAGTGGGTGGGGGATGATGGAGTGATAGAGAGAGAAAGTGGACCTCCCCCCACCCGAAGGTGGGTGACTGGTGACTGAAACCTGGACTGGCAGCGACATTGTTGGACCTCCTTGATTGCTCTGCGCCGATGGCTCACAAAGCTCAGGGCCATCTCTTCCATGAACTCACCTGTGTCTTTGCCATTGGGCAAGAATGTGGAGGATGGAGGCAGGCCTTCTGGGGCATGTAACCAAAAGCACAGGATGGACGTGCCCGGTGGCCACCTTTGAAACCTCCTGTGAACGACAAGCTGGAAAGTGTTTTCTCCTCTCCCATCCCTGAGGGTGACTCCTCGTGCTGGGTGATAGGGCTGGTGGTGGTGGTGGTTGTGCTGGTGTTGATTATTATTTGGAGTCAGAATCCCACTCTGTCACCCAGGTGGGAGAGCAGGGGCATGCTAACAACCACCATGAACTCCACCTTCCTAGCTCAGGCAATCATCCCATCTCAGCCCCCGAATGGCTTGAACCACAGGCCTGCACCACCACGCCCAGCTAATGTTTGAATTTATTTTTGATGGCTGAGATGAGGTCTCACCCAGTGTCCCAGTCTGGTCTAGAACCAGGGGTCTCAGGCCATCCTCTCGCCCTGGCATCCCAAGTGCAGGGGTGGTAGGCATGAGCCCGCATGTCCATCCTCCACATCCCTCTCAGGGTCCCACTGTGAGTCCCACTCCCATCAATGACCCAGGACCCTGGTGAGGGCACCTGGAGTCATCTGCCAACCCCATCCCAGGAGTGATGCCTGGTGCAGGGGGGTGTCTCCACCGTGAAGTTCACACCTCCACCAACCTCATTTCACAGGGTGGACTCAGTCGCTCCTCCCAGGGGTCACCTCAGGGAAAGGGAGGATGTGACTCTCAAACTATCTGGTGGTGGCTGGCTGGGCAAATCACACCTGTCTCCAAGGCATTGGGGAGGCTGAGATGGGAAAATGGCCAGATCCCAAGGGCTATGACCAGGCTGGACATCATAGCAATCCCCCAACTCGCTATAAAGAAAAACCCAGAAAACCTTAGGTGAGGGCAGGCCTTGGTGGGGGGATCGCCTCAGGTCTAGAGTTCAAGACCAGGCAGGAAGACCAAGGTGTTGACCAAATGGAAAGCCTGTGATCACAGCAGTTTGGAAGGCCAAGGACAAGATGAAGATCTGAGTTGGGAGGTGTGAGTTCAGCCAGGGCTACCTAGTG
>NW_006994630.1:0-7650 GCF_000164805.1 Carlito syrichta
CTCCACCCATAATAGTACCTATTCACCCACTTCCAGGTAACCGCTGTTTCAAACTTTTCAAATCAAAGTCTTAACCTCCTGTTATTTAATAGTTACCAGCCCATCCCAGCAGAAAATCCAGCAATGTAATACCCAAAACTTTCATCTAATTTTTCTTTTAGATATGTTCTCTTCCAGGTTCTCTATTTACCTCCACAGTCTATTCCAAGACAGCTGGTTACTACCACCCTTGTGCCCACTGGAGAATTGGCCAGAACAAATCGCCATTCTACATTTACATGGAACTTTCATGGAACTCTTGCCTTCAAAAATCTTCACCTTCAGTGCCTACCTCTGGGCCCTGTTCTGGCTGGTTCTGTGCCCTTTCCCCACCCCACCCCACAATGCCCACATCTAGCAGGAAGCAGCCAGAAAGAGTAACGACGACCCTCTCCCAAATAAACAGAAAACGTGGGAATGAAGGGCGCAGAGAACAGTCAGAAGGGCTCCCCCAAGATGGCACTGCCACACAAAGACAACAAAGGCCCTAAGCTCTGGCTTCTACCCATACGGTTTCATGTGCATGAAGTTTAAACCTGCGCGTGAATAATTTCTCCCTATGGGAATACTACCTCATAGTCTCCTCCAATAAAGCCCAAACACGGCACTGGCCAGCCCCTGCCAGGCCCATAAATACAGCCCTCTCCCTGCATATCGTGCTCTCTCTCTCTCCCTCTCTCCCTCTGCCCCTCTCCCTCTCTCCCTCTCTCCCTCTCTCTCTCTCCCCCTCTCTCTCCCTCCCTAACACCCCTCGGCTACAGACCCTTTTCCTTTTTCCCCTGTAGCTGCCGCTTTAATAAATCTCTTGGTCCCTAACGGGTGTGGAGTCATTACTGGTGCCTAAGTTCTTTCACATATATAGTATATAAATTCCGCATATGAATAAAATAAAAGTCTAAAAAAATGATATTCATCTTATAACATGTAATGCATTCTCATTATTTTTGTTTTAAGTGCTGCACAATCTATAAAACAGTCCAACAATAGGGAGATCAGTAAGTTATTCATTAAATTGAATATTATTTTATAATTTAAGATGCTGATGCAGATCTTTTGTTTCTGAGATAAAAATATCTCACCACTCTATTAAAAGTACAGACTATGAATTTCATAGTAATATACTGTGTTCAAAAATAAAGTTTAAAAGTATATATATGTCAACAATTTAAGATTTTTTTTGTAATATTGTGCTGCATTATCTGAATATTTACAATCAATACGTATTAGGAGTCTTGTGGCTAACATTGTTTGAGCACTGACTGTGTGTGCCAGGCCCTGGACTTAAGTGCTCTGGATGCATTTTTATTTCATGTAATCCTCTCCACAGCCATTGATAGTGTAGCTAATCTATTTTATAGAGACAAACCTGAGGCTCAGTGACTCAAAGTTGAATGCTTGAGGTTGCAGTCAATAAGAGGCAGAGCTGGAGTTCAAACCCATGTGTGTCTCACAACAAAGTTCCTGTTCTGACAGTTAGGCCTGGCTCCTCCCAGAGTGTGGAATAGATGGTGCCTGCCCCTTAGGAAGGGCTAGGTGTCACTGTAGGAAGCCAACAGCCCCAAGCAGTGGAGATCTTCCATGATGAAGGTTTTTTTCTCACTCATGCTACACACACAAACACCATGGCTCTCTTGGGACCTGTGTTCCACATCCCCTCATCCTGACACCCAGATAAAGGAGCAGCCCCCATGGAGATACCTGAGATGCTGTAAGAGATGGAGGAGAGGGTGGCCAGTCTCAATGGCTCAAACTCTTTTGCCTACATCTCATGGGTCAAAGCAAGTCACTTGGCTATATCCAACTTCAGGGGGAGAGAAGGGGAATCTGGATACTTGATGGACCCCATTAAGGCCACCACATGGTGACATCCTGTTGGGGGACTATGGAGGGGAAAAGGAGAGGGGTGGGAGGATTGGTAGGACACGACAGCAGAACTAAGTCACCTTGGATTTGCTTTACCCTCAACCAGGTGGAGTCTGCCCCAGAGCTGCCCAAAGCCATCACTGGCAAGATTAGACACAGTGAACTTTGGAAAAAGGAGTTTGATCACATATAATGAACAGTAAACCCAGAATCCACTGTGTGACATTGGGTAAATTCCTGACTGCCTTAGTTTCCCTATTATGGAAGGGGCGAGGAAGGGGGCATTGAGAGAGTTGATTTAGCAGGATATCAGGAGTACCAAGACACCAACATTTTAGTTCTTTTCAGGCACCATCCTTCCTGCAAGTCCCCTCTTCCTTTTAGATTGCATAGGCAGAGTGCTGAGAGTGGAGATGGAGGATTAAGATACCAGAAGAGACATTAACAGTGTCCTTGTATTTTTGATTTGTTTTGTGCATTAAATCATTAGTACAAGTTAATACCTTCCCTCCATAATTTCCTGCAGTCTCCAATTCAAAATATCCTGAGGCCTGATGGTTTCTTTGGTTCCAATAGCCTTGGGTGTTCACACTGCCCTCCCAATGACCAGGACACAGTCCCACAAGGCAGACCCCCACACACAATGGACCTGGTTTGCCCATGTTTTGCTAGAGGGTAAGGCTGGGTGCAGGGTGAGCAGGGTGAGTATGGGGTGCAGGTATGCTTAGCTTGTTGACTATGTTTGACCCACAGGCCATCTCCCACCTGCCACCTCTGATGGATCCACTGTCTCTATGCCTGATTACACTGCTGTGTTCCAGCCTCTGCCTCGGGGTCCCCCTAGGACAAATAACAGTGATGAGGGACCTGCCTTTTGGGTCCACCCAGGATAATTTGGGTCTACTTAGGATTACCTACCCAGGACACTCTGGGAACCCAGGAGTCCTGCAGAACTCTCCAAGTCCTCCCCAAAGCGGACCCTCATTTCCACCCAAGTCCTAAGAGCTCTGTCTCCCAGCCTTTCCCCATAGATGTACACCCACTCATTCCTTCCCAGGAGCAAGGTCTAGATGCTCACAATCACCTTCCCAGGGTCCAGGACTCCCACAGCATTCCCCAGGGGCTATAGTCCTTCCAAGGCACCCCTTTCACTCATCATAACTCCCTAGGGACATAGAGCCCTCCTTATTCCCCTTGAACTTGGAGTCCTGTGAACTGACCCTTCCCTTCATCCATTCTTCAGGTCTGAGATGGGACCTCCAGGGCCCACCAAACACTGAGAGGAGCAAGGACAGCAGGTGCCCAGGCTGGGACTGGGAGAAGCACATATTTTCCCCATCTCACCCACTGATGGAAGTCACAGTTGGAGAGACCCCATCAGCATCTGCCCATTTCTGAGGTGCACAGACACACACAGGGAAATAAACAGACACCACAAGCACAGAACTCCCAGCCTTACCTGGACACTCAGGTGTACAGCTCATGGATAGGCTCACACACAGACCCACAATGCAGAACACACAATGACACCTCCAGGGGAACACACACATGCACACAGGGCCATGTGGCAAAGCCATAGAGCGCAGACTTCCACACACAATGGACATTACACACACACAGTCACAGTTATACAGGCACAGACACAAAACAGACACCTACACACAGATGTTAAGAGAAACACAAACACACATAGGCACACGGGCATAATAAGGAACACTCAAATGAGCAGTGAATATATACACACACACTTAAACACCCACACAAACCACAGACATACACAGATGATCCCACAGGAGCACACATATTCCACGGTCAGAAACACATAGGGGCTTCCATGGCTGACACACACTCATTCAGGGAGAGACACACAAACACTCATAAAACATAGAGACACCCAAGGACAGCTGCCCAGCGGTATACTCACAGACACAGGTACTCAGACATTCAAATGCATACATGCAGATGCACACCTTCAGATTCCAGCCCACAGGACAAGAAGAAAGACTTGGCACTCCAGAGGGCACTCCTGTGGGCAGTCAGAGAAAATAGACCTTGGCATCATCTGCTCCTCCCAAGCTCTCATGGAAGCAGGTGTTTTCTAGGTGACAAAGCCAGGTCTAGGATCAGCCCCTTCCAAGGCCTTCAAAAGGGCTATGCTCAGGCCCCAAGCTGCCAGAGAGTGGCAAGAATAGGGCAGCGCTGGGAACAGAGCACCCTGTCAGGATGTACTTACAGTCAAGGGTGTTTCACAGGGATTAGCAGATAAAGAGGTTGAGAGAGGGAAGTGTGCCCCCAGGACCCTGCCCTGTGCCAGAGTGGGCTGGCACCCTCTGCTCCACAATAATGAGATTTTCAGGAATAGTATATGATATCACATCACCATCATCATAGCAATGACTGATCACTCATTTGCAGGTGAGGAAACAGGGCTGAAAACACGGCCACCTGGTTGGGCCTCACCTGAGCAGGGCCGATCCCTGCAAAGCTGGGCTGTGGGCAAAGCATCTCTCTGGTCCCTTATCTTTGAGGAGTCTCCAGGCCTCAGCTTCCTCCTCTCCCAACAGCCCCACCCTGACCCAAGTTCTCTCAGATCCTTTACTTTGCCTGAGTACAGTCCCTCCCCCTAACCATTCCGTGAAAGGGGGCAGTGGTGCTTCCTCAGGGACCCAGGAGATGATGCCTGCCAAGCACAGTGCTTAGTGCAGTGGTGGCAGGAGGGGCTGCTTGTATCATCATCACTGCCTCTGAGGCTAAAGGTTTTCCCTTGTGGGAGGAAAGACTGAGAGGTGAGGACACTCATGTGCACAGGGGCTCAACAGATCGTCTCCTTCTGTCCCCAGTCTGCACACAGCCCCTGGCACTCCCATTAGAGGGAAGGAAATCAGTCCAGCCTCACACAGCAAGTCAGCATCGCAGCTGGTCTCAAACACAAAGTTCCCGCCCTGCCAAGGGCTCCTGGCCCTGCCTCCAGGGGCACACAAGGGCCTACCTACAAGAGAGGTTGACACTGCTTTGGGGAGCACTTCTTGGGCTGCAGGAATGACCTCCCCTGTTTGAGAACCCAAACTCTTTTCAATTCTTCCTTTCCCTGTCTCTGCTCGGCCTATAGTCAGGGTGAACTGAAAATCTTTCCCAGAAACAATGAGTCTCTCTCTTGTTCCCATTTGGGCTAATCTGACTTCAACTAGTCCTATCTAGTTTCTCCTTTTACAACCAGGACAACCCAATTCTGGGGTTCTCTCTTTATGTAGGCAACAGCACACAAAAACAGTTTAATACCATTGTTTTGGTATTCCTGCTTTGTTTTTCTTTTGCTTTTTTTAAAGGTTTTCTTTATATTTGTGGTAAAATATATTGATTTTTCTCATTTATAGCAGTGATAGGATGTTTCTTATTTACTATAAATTTGTATAATTCTTATTTACTATAAATGTATATATTATAAATACTATGAATAGCAATACTATATATGTTATATTTAATACATATATAATACCATATATATTATAATACTATAAACTACAAATAGTAATAGAATTTCAAACGATGATTTTAAGCTGTCAGAGGCCTAAATGAGTTTGGTAACAGTTTGTGCAATTAGGCAGAAAAAGACCTTTAGAACGTTCATCTGAGGACAGGGCTCAGGCGAGATGATCACCACGGAGTTTAGTTCCATCACTCCTGCTGCTGCCAAGTCCTCTGGGTCCTGTCACCGAATTCCTCAGGAAAGAGGCTGATGACCTCTGTCTCTTCAAATGTCCACATTACTTAGAGATCCCTGGGAAGTCAATCATAAAAGCCCATCAGAATTTTCTGCCCATTTGGAGTTCAAATTTAAAGTCTATGCTCACAGGCAGTAAGGTGACGTGGATAAGTGATATGCTTACCCTATTTCCATTGTTAAATATCCAGGTTAGTTAGGGATAATTTAAGACCACACAATCTTGTTACACAAAGTGGAACTCCCAGGCAGAGGGAGCTATTTTCTTGCCATATTATGATCATATCATTCAATTCAAACAGCCTCTTCCTTTTTGAGTTTATCTTACATTTCACTCACAAGGTTACTTTGAATTTCCAACCATATGGGAATTTCTAGTTAGTTTTCTTTCTTTGACTTTTAGCACAATTGCATTATCAGAAACATGCAAGGTGATTTCATTCCTCGGAAATACAGTGAGGTTTGCTTTATGAACAAATAAATAGAGTTAATTTGTGTAAAGGTACCATGTGTGCTTAAATTAATGTATTGTCAACAGTTGTTATATAGACACAATGATGATAGCTAGCAGACACGATTGAGGAGCTTTGCTATTTAGATGTTCTGTGTCTTAACTGATGTTTCCTTTCTTATTGTATGAATTGCTGAGTGAGGGGTGTGAAACCTTCCACTCTGCTTGGGTGTTGGATTCTCCCTGCAGCCAAGACTGATCATGAGAAACCCTGGGATATGGGAAAGGAAAGAGTGGCCCAGGGAACAAGGGTGCTGGATTGGGAGGGACCAGAAATCATAACGTCTGCGAAGATTCCAAGGAAGACCTGTCCGTGTCGGTTGGGATGGCCCCAGGGGGGCTCATATGGGGGAGGGGCCGTTCTTAGAATGGGGTTGTGTCGCGAGGTGTCCATGTGATGCGCCTGGGGCGGCCGCAGGGGATTGGTCCAGAGAAGGTATAAAGCATCTGGGTTGTCAAGGCAGCGACCATACAGGAGTTTTGGAGGAAACCAGAGCTCTGGTCTCTCCAACTGTTCCTGAGAGTTTCACTCACCTGCCCCTCGTATCTTGCTGATACTGACCTACTCATCGACCGACCTGTCGCTGAATCCTTCTTCCGTAGCTCAAGGACTTTGTTTGATCCGAATTCTGTCCCAGACCCCTTTTTACACCTCTTCCCAGATTCCCTAAACCCCGCTTCCCTTTACCCCCACCCTAATTGCAACGCTCCCCCCCCCCCAGCCCTAACCCCACCCACATCCACATTCACTCCCCAGCCCCTAGCTTCTCCCACATCTTTCCTGCTGGCCTCTTGGACCCTAAGAGGACCAGGACATGTGGGTACAGAGGCTGATATTCTGGCTCCTCCTGCTGAGGTCTTCTTGTCACCCATCTGCCAACGTGAGTAAGAACTGGACAGGCGTGGTGTCTTTTTTTTATTGGGTCTCGTCACGCTGTGATTTACATAAGAAGTGTTCATGGTGTCTGTGATGGGAACTTGGTCCTCTTTCACCGAGGTCCTCAGTACAGGCATCTTGAGCAGGTGTCTGGCTGAGCTTGCTCACACCTGTGCCCATCAAGTCTGCTTGGGAGAAACACAGGGAAGGCTGACAAAATGGAAACCTGAAGTCATAACTCTATAGCACTACATAGGAAGGATTGTGAACTTCCTGGAAGCCATTGAATTGTATGGTTTTGTGGTGGGAATTGCATGGTCCTTGATTTTATCTCAAAAAGGTTGTTTGTGAAAACATAAAAAACTGTTATTTAATAGGAGTCATGGGCATATTAGGCTGACTTCTGGAAGCCCTGTGCAAAATTTTCCTCAATTCCTGCAAGTTTCGGTTCTGCTCCAGGTGTCGTTTCTACAAGTTCATCGTTCATATTTTTGCAAGTTTGTCAGCCCTGGGAACTGTGATAGCTCATCATTGGTGTTAGCACCAGTCTGTTAAGAGTGAAATGTCTTTTGTGCTTTGTGCTATCTGGTTTGCTGACTTTCAGCAGCTTTTGAGTCATCCCTTTTTTTTTTTGGTACT
>NW_006994632.1:0-4204 GCF_000164805.1 Carlito syrichta
GCCCAATAACTGATAAAGCTTGAGGGAGATTTATCTTTAGGCACAGTAACACTATGGCACCTGAAGTTTGCTACTGCTTAATTTGAGATACTGATGGGACAATAGTCTCACAAATTGTCAAAAGCTTCATATTTTCTGTCTGGCTTGATTTCAAGGCTTCTTGTTCCTCAGGGATTGATTGGTAATAAGGCAATTTATTTGGGTGTATGTGTCTACAACTCTGAGGAATCTCAATTTTCATTCTATCTGTAGAAACACAAAGGCAAAATTTTGTCCTTGACAAACATGATATTTGTTCTTCTTTTTTTACATTGTGTTCAGAGAGTGTACCAGTTGATTCTAATTTACTTAGACATATTTCTAATCTTCTGGTGATGAAATTGTCTGAAATACATAAGGACACATATTTTAAAATTTTAATTTCTTTCTCTTTATTATGTTATTGAGATGTGAGTAAAATTCAGGGTGAGGTGAATAAGTAGTCCATGTACAGGTGAAGTGTGGGCCTCCAACTGGTCCTTGCTTCCCCTGGTTTGGGATCAGGTATACTTTGTGATGACATGTACTCTTCCCCCTTCCTCCCTCTCCAGGTAGGTTACACAACTGTCTATCCCTTCCTTGTTGTATAGTGATAAATGTTCAGGACCCACTTATGAGTGAGGACATGTGGTACTCGGTTCTTTGTTTTCTCATAGGATGCATTAAGCATATTCACATTAAAAATGAAACACACTGCCATGTTTTCTTAATTTAACTCACTATAGTGGTTTGCATCTTACATATTTTATATATCTCAGTATTTGCAATGCATATTACAGATTTTAGCTCATAAAACTCCTTATGCATTTGTATAGAAAGTATATTTATTCATGATTGCTCTCTTTACATATTTATCATAGGATGAAAATTATATAAATAATATAGTTGTATGCAACAATTCTACTTCCCTCCCAAGGAAATATACTCACTGAAGATTGGAATGATCAAAGGGTGTCTGTCTATGAGTTATTTGAGGGAATTTCAATGTGAAAAGGTGGAACAACTATGGTATATTGACCATTATCATAATATTAATGAACATGTACTGAGTTTTTACTATGTCATGGAACTAGGATAAATTATAGGCATCATTGAATTATTTCTTTCAATAACTTTTGAAAAAATATTTCCCTGATTTTACAATGAAGGAACTTGAAACTTAGAAATGCTGGGGACCAGTTCCAGCTGGGTTTGGGGTACCCCAAAGGTAGAGATGGTGTCAGCGATAGCGGGGAAGAAGAGAGAGAGAGAGAAAGAAACTGGACTCCAGTCTAGTGCAGAAACGATGAGTGTTATTGGGAATTACAATGGGTCTTTTATACACAAAGTCAGATGTGGGAGGGGCGTCCCACACCCACCAGAAACCTTAATCCATGAAAACTCAATCAATGATTGCCTTTAAATCCTTTCCATATGATAATCTTAAAGTCCCATAACAAAGGATAACCTAATCTGTGACTGACATATTCTATAAACCTCTTTAATCCTAAGCTGATTGATTTATGCCAAGTTAAACAATTCTATAGAAGCTTAAGTATTGACTTTACAAACGAAAGTGGCCCATCCCAGAATGTTTAGAATGTGGCCCAGTCCAAAGTTCACAGTGGGCTACCTGCAAGTAACCCAGCCGCATTCTCTCAACAAAATGGCTGTCTTCTAAAACTGTATTCTACAATTTACACTTTCAATAAATCCTAAGATCATGACCCAGAAGCCTGTGACCAATACTAAGGCTCTTAGATGTGACACGAGTTTGAATTACAAGTTGTGTGAAAGCCAAAACTGCAGTTTGTGGAAGAATGGGAGCAATGAGCTTCTAAAGTTAGCTTGTGTTCATCCCGATCTCAGAGTTTCTATGTTTTGAGCTCACAGGAGCTTAATCTTGTTAGTGCTGAGTAGAAAGGGGGAAGAAATGAGGTCAATAGCTCCTGAACGCATCCTAGTGGTCTTGGGGTCAATGGCCTTTCCTGATCCCTAACGCTCAGTGGGCCTCCGTGGCCGACTCCCAACATAGAAAGACTTAAGTAACATACTTAAAAGTCATACAACTAATAAGTGACAGAAATGACAGAAACTGGATTTAAAACAATAGTCTGGACTTCAAAGAATGATTATATAAACCATTAATGTGTGTGTGTGTACTTCTTAATGTCCTGAGAGCATTGAGGAGAGTAGGATGATTGGTCAGGATAGAGTGTGATAGTTTGTCTCAGGACTGAGACTTTTAAAAGTTTAAGGGCAAAACCTGCCATGTTTAAGTAATATACCAGATAGGAGGAAAACACACTTTCCTAGAACAGAGTCTATCATCTGTGAGATAGTTCAAGGACATTGGTTGAACACTGAGGTCAGAGGAAGATGATTTTGTGTCACTCTGTAGAATCTTGCTTGTTTTACTTTTGACATATCTCCTCAGGAAATATGCATATTTCATGTAAGTGAAGCTAACTATGACACAACAACAACAAGGCAATTAACTCACATGGTAAGAACCCCAAAGAATAAAGCTCTCCTGTTTGATGTCTAACATGAATCATAACAATGTTGGGGAAAACTTGGCCCTTCTTAGTGACAGAAGAACTGGTTGCCATGGGAATGGTGACTTCAACTTTGGAAACTGGCAGAAGCCCTGGGCTTCATGCTATGCACAGAAAAAAGTAATACTCTGTGGGGAGAGCAAGCTTTGAAACCTTGAAAAGGGACAGCTAGTGCCATCAGGGGAGAACACAGAACAGCCATCACCTCCTGAAGATGAGATGGAAAGGGCAGTATTTACTCTCCAAAGGCTCACTATAACTAGACTGCCTGGACCCCATCAGAGAAATTCCTGGTCTTGGAAGGATTTGCATACCAAAAATTACGTTGAGGGAGACAATAAAACAGAACTGCCTTCATACTCTCTCGTTACATCCAGAATGTAGTTTAATAATACAAGGACACATATTGATATCCTGGTACATTTCTCTTATACTTTCTTTTCTCTTTGATTTGCATTATTCATCTTCTTTTGATAGTACAAAATTTTCCTCATTTTTATAGTTGATGGGCTGCCAATTAGTGGGCGAAATGCATTAATATCTTTAGTATCGCTCCAAGTTTTGCTTTAAACTAGTCAGGGTTGTTCTGGAACAACACTAGTCAGAAATATTTGTCCTATATCTCTCGTTGATGCTCAGTGGACTACCTTGTGGATGTTAATTATTTTACGGTAATATTTTTTATTTTAAAGATGTGGGGTAAAATTTAGGTTATACAAATGTTCATTACATAGGTACTCTTGTTGATGAGGTATGCCCCTCCCTCCCCTGGCAGTTTCCCTCAACTGCAAATCCCATCCCCTCTCACCTGGCAGTGTCCTGCTACTGCCAATCCCTTTCTTATAATATTAGGATAATTGTTCAAGATCTGCTTATGAAAGAGAACAAGAGGTACTCAGTTTTCTGTTTCTGTGATAGACCACTGAGTATGATCGACTCAAGTCCATCCAAGTTGCTGTGAAATCCATGTTTGTCCTTCTTTATGGCTGCATAATATTCCATTGTGTATATATACCACATTTTTAATACAGTCTATATTTGATGGGCAGTACGGTTGGTTCCATGTTTTTGATATAGTGAATAGAAGTGCAACAAACGTGTGTGTAGGTAGACATCTTTAAGATTGCTGAGTCATATGGAAACTCAATCTCTAGTTCTTTCAGAAATTGCCACATTGTCTTCCAAAAAGATTGCACTAGTTTGTATTCCCACCAGCAGTGTAGAAGAGTTCCTTTTTCTCCGCATCCTGCCCAGCATCTGTTGTTTGTTTTATTAATGATGATGATTCTTGCTGGGGTTAAGTGGTATCTCAATGTGGGTTTGATTGGCATTTTACTGATGATGAGTGAGACTGAGCACTTTTTCATGTGTCTGTTGGCTGCCCATATATCTTCTTTTGAGAAGTGTCTATTCATGTCTTCTGCCCACGTTTTAATGGGGCTGTTAGCTTTTTTTTTTTTTTTTTTTTGATGCATTCGAGTTCCTAAATCCTAGATGTTAGACCTTTGTGAGATATACAGTTGGAAAATATTTTTTTTCCCGTTCTGTGGGCTGTCTCCCCACTCTCTTGATGGTTTCTTTTGCTTTGCAGAAGCTCATTAGTTTGATGAGGTTCCACTTGTCTATAT
>NW_006994633.1:0-745 GCF_000164805.1 Carlito syrichta
CCATTTGCCTGGCCTTCCAAGGAGTCGAAAAGACAGGTACATGCCACCACACCAAACTCAGTTGGGAAGAAGGGTGGAGACGAGTTCTCGCCAAGTTGCCCTGGCATGTCTTGGATCATCGACTAGGACTGGTTGCTGGCCTTGGCATTCCAAAATACTGGGATGAAGAGGCTGAACCCCTGAACCTGGCCTTGATTCTTCATCAAAAATGAACTAGAAGGTCTGGCGCTGAGGCCTACACCTGGAAGCCCAGCCCTCTGGGAGGGCAAGATGGGAGTCTGGCTGGAGTGCAGGAGCCCAAGGCCAACCCAGACCATGCAGGGAGCCTCCACACCCATCCAAAAGGGTGTCTGTGATCAAGGTTCCCATCTTCCCGGCCACGCCAGAGGCTGAGGCTGGAGGATTGCCAGAGCCTGCAATTTCGAGGATGGCAGTGAACAATGTTCATGTCCCGGGGACCCAGCCTGGGCCACAGAGCCAGACACTGTCTCCAAATGCATCAGAATCATACATATATTCTCAACTGTGCATGGTGTGTTCACAGGGTGACTGGTTTTAGAGTCAGGTAAAATGGGATTGGTGGGGGAAACATCCCTGGGTGAAGTATGTGTCCCTGGCGTTTCTTCGTGAAAGTCCTCATTGCCGAGTGGGATGGTTGGCCTGCCTGGGGCACATGTATAACCTCAAAGAGGATAGGCTGCAGAAACCCAGCCAGGGGGCCTCGGGAACTCCTGTACCAAAGCGA
>NW_006994634.1:0-665 GCF_000164805.1 Carlito syrichta
ATACAGGATAAGCAGTCACTG
This sequence comes from Carlito syrichta, assembly GCF_000164805.1. Taxonomy (NCBI): domain Eukaryota; kingdom Metazoa; phylum Chordata; class Mammalia; order Primates; family Tarsiidae; genus Carlito; species Carlito syrichta. The sequence continues at coordinate 22 of NW_006994634.1, forward strand.
TGGAAGCCAGAATGAGAGACTGTCACTGACATCCCCATCACAGGAGAGTTAGGCAAGGCGGCACAAATCATATTTAAAAGCTAGACACTGAGGATCAATCTGAAGAGGCATAGTCACTTCAGTAATAGGAATGAGGCCCTGTAACTTAGACACCCATCCAAAACAATGCCCAGTCACAAGGACACCAATAATGGAGGAGGTCAAGTAAGTGAAACACCAATGAAAATAGAGAACTAGCCACAAAAACAACTATTGTTGATGAAGGACAGTCACTGTACTACCAATAACAGAGGTGTCCTGTAATGGAGGAAGTATAGTCACAGGAACACCAATTGTTGAGGAGGCCAAGTTATTGAGACACCCATCATATAACAGGGCTGTTCACTGTGGCAATCAGTTTGGAGGATGACCAAACCCTGAGTCATCAATCATGTAGGAGTCCTAGTCAATGGAGAATCTATTATGAAGGAGGTCTAATCACTGAGATATCTTCCATAGAGGATTGCCCATCACTGGGTCACTCATTATGGAGAAGATCTAGAAATAGGAACCCCAATAAAAGAGGAGGACTAGTTACAGAAGCAATCATTTTGGAGGAGCCCAGTTATTACGTCACCCATCAAAAAAGGGAGAACCCATCAGAA
>NW_006994635.1:0-789 GCF_000164805.1 Carlito syrichta
TCTTTTTAGCTTATTTCTGTGTTTTAAGAGTTTGGGTTATTCTATATTTGGTCCTCAAGCTCTGAGATTCTTTCATCTGCTTGGGTAAATCTGCTTTGCATGCTTATCAATTTGTTATTTATTTCATTCACAGTATTCTTTATTACTGTTATCTCAGATATCAGCTCCTTCCTAGTTTCTTCTTGTGTCTCCTCAATTCTTTTTAGTCTCTCCATTATTGTTTTGATATCTACATTTGCATTTTGAGACCCTTCATTCTGGGGACTTTGCATTGTTTGTATTCCAAAGTCAATTTTCTCAGTGTCTGCTCTCCCAGGCGTCTGGGAGAGACCCATACTCTTCTTTTGGTTTTTCTTCATTTCTGTAGATTTTTCTCCCTTTACCCCTTTCCCTCCCCCTCTTCAATTCTGTTTTTGAGGGAAGGTGGGGTTGCTTTTATTTCTCTTCTGCAATGACCTGTTCTTCCTTATGAGGGTCTTCTGGTTTTGTTCACTTTTCCCTCTGTTTTACAGTCTGTCTATTCAGCAGTTTGCAGTCTTGGTCCCTGTCTACTGCTTCCACGTCAAAGCAAAACCTCTTCTCAATAGAATCTGTTTTCCACCATGTGCAGGATTTGAGGGTGACTGATTCATCTTCGCCTCCTTGATGAATGTGCTGGTCTCGTCCAGCTCCGCTTCGGGCGACTCGAGCGTCTCTCGGAAGTGCGGGCTGTGGAGGCAGCAGTCGCTGAAGTCGAGCGCGGGGAGCCCCCTGGTGCCCGCGGCGCCCTCAGGGGCGCGCCTGCGCCGG
>NW_006994636.1:0-526 GCF_000164805.1 Carlito syrichta
AAATAACACTTAGGTACATGCTTTCTCAAGATTTAGTTATCTGTGGATGATATACATCTAGAATCTCAATAAGCTTCAATTTTTGCAGAATAAAACATTTACCATTCATGTGAGAATCATGGTAGTTGTCAAAGATGAAAGCAGAATTATACCATGTGTTCTAACTTATTAATGAGGAAAGAAGGTATCATCAAAGTGTTATACACTTAATTTAAAATCATTCCCTGCATAATGGACATTTGTGTACCCAATCCTGAAATGTGCCATCTTTATAATAATAAAAATTAAAAAATAAAGTCAGCTGCCCATGTTTTACAACTTTCATTAATTAATTAATTAATTAGTTTATTTATTTTAATTTGTTTATTGAGATGTTGGGTACAATTTGTGTTAAATAAACAAACATTGACCATTCAGGGACCCTGGTTATGCTGGGTAAATTATGCTGCTTACTCCCTTAACCTTATCCCTCCAATGCCAATCTCACCCCTCCTCCTTGACAGTTTGCCACTACTGCCAATCACTT
>NW_006994637.1:0-868 GCF_000164805.1 Carlito syrichta
TCCCCAGTTCCTTCAACCTCTCTTGGCTCAGAGTGTTTTCATCCCACTCATCTTTCTGGGGCTCCCAAAAGCCTGGACACAGAGCCCCTCTGAAGAGGTTGGAATACTCCCTCCTGAAGTGTACTACTCAGAAGTCACTGCTTTTCTTCTAGTGGGTATCTTTGCACCCTGGAACAAGGTAGCCTGATTTTGTGAGGGACTCCCAAGCTCCTTTAGGGAGAAAACAGGGCTCACTCTTGATAACCTGGGCCAGTGGGTCATTCTTTCAATAAATGTTCATTATCAAGTGTCTACTATGCATCAGGCATGTTCCAGGTACCAAAGATACAGAAGTAAGTAAGACAGACAGAAATCCTTGGCTTATTGGAGTTCACCAGTTAATGAGAGGAGACACATCATAAGCAGTAAACATGATAAATAAGCATGTAGACAGTATATTAGAAGTTGATCGATGTTATTGAAGAATAGAAAGTAGATCCAGGTACAGAGGATTTGGAGTGCTGGACACAGAGGTGCAGACAGTAACTTTAAACAGCAGGGCCAGTGTTGGTCTCATTGAGAAGATGGCATTTGAAGAAAAACTTGGAGGAGAGGATGTTGTAGAAAGAAAGGAGCCAGTGCAAAGGCCCTAAGGCATGGCATGTGTCTGGCATGGTAGTGGAACAGGGGGAGAAGTCTATAAGACCAGAGTCTGGTAAGGAAGGTGTAAAGTTGTAGAAAATAGGCCCAGAGGATGCAGAACCTTTTAAGCCATTGTAGGGACTGTGACTTTGCTCTATGAAATGGAAAGACATAGCAAGGACTGGAGCAGATGAATCACATAATCTAACTTAGTTTGCCTCTAATTTCATTAGCATTTTCCCTAGAA
>NW_006994638.1:0-790 GCF_000164805.1 Carlito syrichta
CCATCAGAAGAGCAGGGATACAGCCGACAGAATGGGAAAAATGTTTCCCCAAATATATCTGAAAAAATAGCATAACATCTAGGATCTACAAGTAACTCAAACACTCAGAAAAATCAGACAAACATTTGCTTTGAAAAGTGTGCAAAATGCGTGATTGGACACTTTTCATAAGAAGAGATACGGGCAGCCAGCAGACACATGAAAATTGCTCAGTCTTACTCATCATCAAAGAAATACAAATGAAACCACTTTGAAATCTCACATATTCCCTGTAAGACTGACCATCATTAATAAAACAAACAATAAAAGATGCAGGTAAGGATTTGGGAAAAAATAAATGCTTCCATACTGCATGTGGACTGAAAAGTAGAGCAACACCTTTGAAAACAGTGTGGTGGTTTGTAAAGTGACAAGATATTGGCCTAGCATGTGACTCAGTAATCCACTGTAAAGAATATACCTGGAGGAACTCAAATCATTTTGCCAAAAAGAAACCTGCACTAGTATGTTTTTTGCAGCTCTAATAACAACTGCAAAAAAAATGGTACCAACCATGTTGCCCATTAAAGCTGGAATGAATAAAATAAATGTGGAATATACACAGTGGAATGTTATGCAGCCATAAAAAAAGGACAAATAGAAAGATTTTGCAGAACGTTTGATGGATATGAGGTACGTCATTTTCAGTGATTTATCACAGAAACAAAGAACAGAGTTCCATATGTTCTTACACATTAGCTGAAATTGATCACATATAGTGCTGTAAGAAAATGATTGGCAGTCATGGAAA
>NW_006994639.1:0-759 GCF_000164805.1 Carlito syrichta
CCAGATTGGTGATTAAACCTTATCAAGAGGCACTGTAGATTCCGGTTAATGAGAACTCCTAGAACAGGATTTCCTTTTCGTTCTCAGCAAGATGCCCTGATTTTTTTTGATGTGTATTCCAATATCTCTGTACAAAATACAGATGTCCAGAAATTTCCTAAAGACGTGGATTCCATGATTCTTGGTTACCTTTTAAAACACATACTAAACATTTGGCAACTGCGAAACACTTTTGCCCTTTCAAAATAAAAAGAGAAAAGGAAGGGGAAGGATTACAGTGTTCACCTTAAGACCAGAGTTACATACAAATATGGCAAGAAGAATCTTTTTGTGCTGGAATCTGGCCTTAATTTTTCCGAGGAACCTAATGGACTTTGAGTGCCCGATACCCGTTTACAGCTTTCAAGAGGACCAGAATGTTGCTGGAGTCCTGAAATGACCGATTCGCATTATCCGCCTGCTAAATTGTTCCGAAAAATTTCGGAAGCCGGATCCCTGTTTCTTGTTTGTCCCATAGCAGAAACCATGGGAATTTTATTGATAGAGGACTCGTACAACAAAGATTCTTTATCCTTTTTTAGTTAGAGGCCGAGTAGTGCCTGTATATGAGGATTCTCTTTCCATGGATTCCTGGTTCGAAACCCTGATTATTGTTTAGCCCTTATTAGACACCATGTAGATTTTTTGATAGAGTAACCGAGTAAAACAGATTTCTTCTTTTTTTCGTAGCAAGACTCCATGTAGTTTCCTGCATATGAG
>NW_006994640.1:0-1192 GCF_000164805.1 Carlito syrichta
TTCTTGCTGTATTTGGAAGTAACTCTGGTCTTCAGATGAACTTGGTAATGCTTAAATTCTGATTTCACTTTTCTTTGCAGGAGATCAAGAGTTTTTCAGTTGCCAAATATTAGTACGAATTATTAAAATGTAACCCAGGAATCATGGATTCCACGTGCCTTGGAAACATATGGTAATCTGCATTTATGTTTGCAGAGTTTTGGAATCCATATACACTGGGAAAATCAGGGCATCTTGCTGAGAACGGAAAGGGAATCCGGTTCTTGGAGTTCTCAATCACCTAAATCTAGGAGTTCTCTTGATAAGTTTTAATCAGCAATCTGGGCTTCTATGTCGCCACATTTTTAGTGTGTCTTTTGAAAAGGGAACCAGGAATCTTGGTTTCCAATTCCACAAGAACTTTCTCTTGATATCCAAGCAACTGGAATTCTAGATCACCAGGAAATGCCTCAGCTTGTGTCTGAGAATGCAGCCGGAATTTCATTAATGGGAATCCTCACATATAGAACACTACATGACCTGTTGCTCTAGACGAATAAGCAATTAAAAACCTACAGAGCATCTTGCTAAGAGATAACTTCCAATCAGGTTTTGCGACTAGGTATTTGGATAATGGATGTCCTCATACACAGGAAACTGCAGTGTCTATTTCTAAGGAAAAATAAGGAATCTGGTTTACACGTGTCCACAATCCCCAAAAAAACTTCAGGGTGTCTTGTTTAGGTCTAAACACGAATTGGGGTTTTTGAAGCATCATCTAGGGAAATGAAATCCTCATATACAGGTAACTGCACAGACTTTTCCTAAGAAAGAATAAGGAATCTGGGTGACATGTGTTCTCAATCCCCAAAAAACTACAAGGCGTCTTCCTAAGTTCCTAACAAGCATCAGGGTTTTGATGCCTGTATCTGGGAAAGGGAGTACTCATATACAGCCAACTGCACGACTGTTGCTAAAAAGAAGGAATCTGGGTTATACGAGTCCTCAGTCCTGAAATTCTACAGGCTATCTTGCTGACAGCTAAAGAAGAATCAGGGATTCGAGGCATGAATGTGCGTAAGAGCAGTCCTCATATGCAGGAAACTACATGGCCTCTTGCTACGAAAAAAGAAGAAATCTGTATTACTCGGTTACTCTATCAAAAAATCTACATGGTGTCTTAATAACGGCTAAACAATAATCAGGGTTTCAA
>NW_006994641.1:0-379 GCF_000164805.1 Carlito syrichta
CATCAAAAATTTGTACCTTATATTTTTCTTATGTGTGCTAACATGTGAAACAGTCACTGACATGCATTGTGGGTTTATTGATACATGTGTAATAGTAACTTGTTTGACATCTTCCACCTGGTATTTTTCAATTCTGGAAGATAATGCGGTCTTGTTTCTTCCGGCCACAACAATAATCTGTAATTTGTTTTCCAGTCTGATGTTCAAAGAAGATGTGGAAGGATGCACTCGTGATTCCTGAAAACTACTTCTCAGCTGGTAAGTCATATCTCAGTATGTATTTCATCTGTTTATTTGCTTTTTTGTGCAATTCAAATGGAAACATATGTTTTTGAAAAATATGTGCTGCATTAGTTTGTCCTGTGTAAACACCAGCGAT
>NW_006994642.1:0-804 GCF_000164805.1 Carlito syrichta
ATTTCTTTGATGATGAGTAAGACTGAGCAATTTTCATGTGTCTGCTGGCTGCCCGTATCTCTTCTTATGAAAAGTGTCCAATCACGCATTTTGCACACTTTTCAAAGCAAATGTTTGTCTGATTTTTCTGAGTGTTTGAGTTACTTGTAGATCCTAGATGTTATGCCTTTTTTCAGATATATTTGGGGAAACATTTTTCCCATTCTATCGGCTGTATCCCTGCTCTTCTGATGGTTTATTTTGTTTTGCTGAAGTATGTTAATTTCATGAGATCCCACTTGTCTAACTTACTTGTTAAGGCTTGTGAATTTAGGGTTCTGAAGAGGAATAGTTTTGGGTTCCAGTTTCCCCAATGGTGTCTTCTGCAATTTCTAAGATTACTATAATTTGGTGTTTTACGTTTAGGTCTTTAATCCATTTAGAGTTAATGTGTATGCTGATAGATAGGGGTCTTGTTTCCATCTGGTGCATGTTGTCAGCCTTTCTCAGTACCATTTACTGAATATGTTCTTCATTACCCATTGGGTCTTCGAGGTTTCTCCAAAGAAGAGTTGGTTGAGAATCTGAGGATTTCATTCTCTGTCCTGATCCATTGGTCTATGGACCTATTCTTGTACCAATACCAGACTGTATTGATTACTGTTAACATATAGTAAAATTTGAAGTTTAGAACAGTGATAACTCCTGCTTTGTTTCGTTTGATAAGATTCGTTTGGCTATTCTTGAGTGTTTATGATTTCATATGAATATATTTTGTTTGTTTGTTTTGAGTTGGAGTCTCACTTTGTCACCCATACTGGAGTG
>NW_006994643.1:0-734 GCF_000164805.1 Carlito syrichta
CACTCATACTCATGAGGTCCTGATAAATTGTGTCCACTGTAGCTAAAAGGTAACTTGGTTATATGTACTTTAGAAAAACAGAATTTGATGAAACCATAAATTTGATATTTTCATAGGTTTGACCTAGGAAGGAGGGGCATTTCCAAGTGGGCTTGCAGATCATAGGTGGATTCAATAAATCCTGACTGGTAATTTGCAGTTCCTAGCTAAGGAATTTGGGAAAACAGTAGAGGAGATGCTTTGTTAAGATAAAGGAATGGCAAACTCCAGTTTTGTTGATATGTAGATGAAGCCCTACATGTAGCAGACTTTAGGGTGAATAGGTAAGTGTCTTACAAGGTTTCCTGGAATCTGAGAATCCATAAGAGATGACTTTGCAGACCCCAAAACCTTGTTATGCTATATGTTATGTTATGTTATGTTCTTATGCTATGCCAAAGTTAGGTTGGAAAGTAAACTTCAGGATATAGGGTAATAGGGTAACAAAATCCTGTTTGGTGAGTTCTCTTCAGGCAGTGACTCACAAGCCTCTCAGTCAGGAATCTGGGTAAGAGAAAAAAACGTCAAGTTTAGTCCTCAATATGTAAAGCATAACTAGATTTCTATGTGAAAATCTCCCCTCCTCTATTGTCAGCTATTGTTTCACCAACAACCAAATCATAACCCTTTTCTTCTATTTGCATGTATTTAAAAGAAAATCTCATTTATTATAAAGTGCTGTATATCCAACAATC
>NW_006994644.1:0-763 GCF_000164805.1 Carlito syrichta
TTTATTCACCTGCAGTAGTCCCCTTTGCCTGCGGGGGATAAATTCCAAGAACCACCCCCCACCACCATCGCCACGGATGCCTGAAACCATGGATAGTACCGAACCCCACAGCATGTTTTCCCAGTATGTACATACCCATGGTAGAATTTAACTTATAAATTAGGCACAGGAAGAAATTAACAACAATAATAGAATGAACAATTATAACAATAGGCTGTATTAACAGTTGTATGAATGTGGGCTCTCTTTCTCTCTCTCTCTCTCTCTCTCTCTCTCTCTCTCTCTCTCTCTCTCTCTCTCATTCTCTCTTGCTCTCTCGGTCTTGCTCTCTCTCTCTCTCTTTCTCTCTCTCTCTCTTCTCCCCCCTCTCGTTTCCTTGTAAAGTACTCACCTATTTTCAGACCATAGTTAGTTGACCACAGGTAACTGAAACTACAGAAAGCAAAACTGTGAGTAAGGGGGAATTGCAGTATTTAAAAATGTAAAAAGATTTTCTTGAACCTATGGGCTACATAAAAACAGGCGACAGGCTGACTTTGGCCTTTGGGCTGTAATTTGTCAACGCCTGACCTAGGTCATCTTAGACTCTGAATCTGGTCATCTCCCCTCCCCCACCAGACTGTAAGCTCAGTTGGGTGCCCAAGCGCCCCTTCCCGCCTAGGTTGGACCTTGGATGACAGAAAGCCCCATCCCTTCCCCCGACACAATGAGCATGAGCCTGAGAAGAGGAGGTGCTTGTCTTTCATGGCTGACACTTGTCTGG
>NW_006994645.1:0-3198 GCF_000164805.1 Carlito syrichta
CACCTATCATATAAGAAGACCACTCATGGGAACATCATTCCCAGAGGAGCCTTAGTCACTGTAGCCCACATGAATGAGCCTTCTCAGTGATATGCTCCCCAGTGACTGGGACAACCATCACAAATGAGGTCCTTTTGCTAGGGCACCAATTATGGAGGAGGCCCAGTGATTGGTACACTCATCATAGTAGAGGCCTAGTTTCCAGGACACCCATTATGGAGGAAAGCTAGTCACTGGGTTGCCAATCACAGAGGAGGCCCAGTCCCTGGGCCAATCATAATGAAAGAGGGCTAGTCACTAAAACACAAAATATGAAGGAGGCCCAGAAAAGAAAAACACATAGCAGAAGAGGGTTTTTCATTATGGCAGGCAATTTGGAGATGGAGCAGTCACTGAGTCATCAATCAAGAAAGATGACCAGTAAATACAGAAACTATTATGACAGAAGCCCAATCATTGGATTACCATTCGAAGAAGGGTGTCTATCACTGGGGCATCCATTGTGGAAAAGAACCAGTCCCTGGGGCACAAAAAAATCAAAGTGGCAAAATGACTTTGGCACAAATAATGGAGGAGGGCTAATCACTGAGGCACTCATTACATGAGAAATTCAGTCATGGATCAGTAATTACAAAGGAAAGCTGGTCAATTTGGTGGTGATCACAGAAGAGGATTAGAAACTGGGGGATCTATCACAGGAGAGGTTCAGTCGCTGGGCATCTACCACAAAAAAGGGCCAGTCGGTGGAACAGACATCACAGAAGAGGATCACTCACTGGTTTACCAATTACAGCGGAAGGCCACTCACTGGGACACCCATCACAAAGAAGGGCTTGTCACTTTGGCAACTATTATGCAGATGTCTAGTTACTGTGATACTTATTAAATAGGAGGAATTGTCATTAGGAAATCCAGTACAGAGAAGAGCCAGTCACTGGGGCACAAATAATTGAAGAGGGAGAGTGACCATAGACCCATTATGGTGGAAGGCTGGTCAATGAGGCAGCCATTATGCAGAAAATGCAGCCCTGAGCAGTTATTTCAGAGGAAAACCAGTCACTAGGGCACTGATTATAGATGAGCATCAGTCACTGTGGCATTTTTTTCACAGAAGAGGGCCAGTCGCTGAGGCACCCATCACAGAGGAGGGCCAATATTAGAGCCCCCATTACAGAGAAAGGTCAGTCACTGGTGCACTCACCTCAAAGGAGGACCAGTCACTGAGACTCTCATCACAGAGGCAGGCATGTCATGAGGGTGCCCTCACAGAGTAGGGCTAATCATTGGTACTCCAACATAGAGAAGTCCTAGTAACTGTGACACCCATAACAGAGGAGGGAAAATCATTGTTTCATCTATTTTGGAGGAGGGCAAGACATTGTGACAACCTTCACAAAGAAGGGCTTATCACTGGGACACCCTTATAGTGGAGGTCCAGCCCCCGGGGCACTGTTCACGGAGAAGGCCCAGTAAGTGTGCCACCCATAATGAAGGACAGTCAGTCACTAGAGCACTCATTTTAGAGAAGGTGCATCAATCACAGAGGAGGGCCTGTCATTGGTGCACCCATCACAGAGGAGGACCAATCACTGAGGCACCCATCAAAAAACAGGTCAGAACAGAGATACACCCTCACAGATTAGGGCTAGTTACTCAGAAACCTACATAGAAAGGGCTTCTCACTGTTGAACGAATGACAGAGCAGGGACAGTGGTGGGCAGCAATCACAGAGAAGTGCTAGTCACAGGGACATTAATTGCCAAAATGACCCAGTTACTGGTACGCCTAACACTAAGGAGGACAGTCACTGGCACACCCATTATAGAGGAGGCACTGTCATTGTGGCATCTATAACAGAGGAAAGTCTGTCACTGTAATACTCATCACAGATAAGTTCAGTCATTGGAACTCCCATAAGAGTTGAAGGCCAGTCACTATTGCACTCATTACAGAGAAGACCAGTCACTGGAATGCACATGAGGGATTGTCACAGGGGCAATGATCAAAGAGGAGGGCCAGTCAATGAGGCACCTAACACAGAGGAGAGGAAATCACTGACATACCAGCAAAAGAGCAGGTTCAGTCACTGGAGTACCCATCACAGCAGAGGACAAATCACTGGGATACCATAACAAGAGAGGAAGTCACTGAGGAACCCATAACTGAGAAGTGTCAGTCACTGGGATATGAAGCATGAAAGAGGACCAGTAAATGGAGCATCTATTATGAAGAAAGCCTAGTTACTGGGGCGCCCTTCAAAGAGAAGAATCATTGACTGAATAACCCATTTCAGAGGAGGCCCCCAAACTGGATTATCCATTATAGAGGAGAGTAAGTCACTGGGATACAATCACAGAGGATGCCAGTCACTGGGACACCCATAACAGTGGAGTACTATTATGGGGCACCCATCAAAGAGACCAGAAAATGTATTGTCTATAATAGATAAAGTCCAGTTACTGGGGCACCAATCACAGAAGAGGACCAATCAATGAGGCACTAAACACAAAAAAGAGCCAGTCATTGATGCACACATCACAAAGGAGAGCCAATAATGGTACAGGTATCACAGAAGCAAGCCAATCTCTGGGAAACCCATCAGAGGAGGTCTATTCAATGGGACACTCTTTACAGAGGAAGAACAATCACTGGGGCACCCATAACAAAAGGTGTCTAGTCAGTATGGCAACTCATATAGAGGTGGGCTAGTCACAGGGGCACCCCACACAGAAGAGGATTAGTTACTAAGATACACACACAAAGAAGGGATTTTCACTGGGATTTCTATACCAAAGGAGGACACATCACTGTGATACCTATTATGGGCAAATCCAGTCACCGGTACAACCAGTACAGAGGAGGTTAAGTCATTGAAACACCCATCAGTGATGAAGGGATCACTACAGAGGATTTGTCACCTTGGCACCCTGTTGGGAGCCAATATATGTAACCACACAGCTGAGGCCTATGAAGGCCTATTCAGAAGGTCGCCTTGGAGACAAGGATATAACATCAAGTGTGTACATATGAATAGTAACCAGTGTATTATAAGACAACAGAATTTTCAATATTAGGAAGTGACAGTCTAAAATAAAATCTTATTATATCCTATGAAAAATGCACAGCAGATTATTTTATATCTCTTTTTCTTTCTAAACTGTTTTTCTTCTTAAGATTTTTTAGCTGTTATTTTCCTGG
>NW_006994646.1:0-733 GCF_000164805.1 Carlito syrichta
CTTCAACTCAAAAAAAAAAAGAGAATGTTTTGAATATTTTTAACAATATGAATTCTTACAATCCATAAACATGGGATATCTTTGCAAGTATTTGTCTCTTCTTTAATTTCTTTCATCAATATTTTATAGTCGTTAGTATACAGACCCTTCTCCTCCTTGGTAATTGGGGTTTAGTGAGGTTTTTTTGGAGGGAAAGGCAGAGTCTCTCTGTCACCCAGGCTGGAAGGCAATGACATGATCGCGGCTCACCATAGCCTCAACCTCCGGGGCTCAGGTGATCCTTCTGCTTCAGCCTCCCAAGTAGTCTGGACTACAAGAGCATGGCACCGTGCTTGATGTAGTGACATGGTCTGGTGATGTCTTGAACTCCTTCCGCCTCAGCCTCCCAAAGTGCTGGGATTACAGGTGTGAGCCACCTAGCCCAGTCATTTTTTCTATTTTGTAATAATTGCAAATGGGACTGTTTTCTTGATTTCATTTTCAAGTAGTTTATTGTTGGTGTATAGAAGCACTACTGATTTTTGTATGTTGATTTTGTATCCGGTGACTTTACTGAATTAATTTATTAATTCTAATATTTTGTTGTTTTTTAAAAAAAATTATTTATTTATGATTTTCAAAAGCAGCGTTTATTGAGAGAACAGAAAAGCTCCCAGAGCGGGAGGGGACCCAATATCATGTTTTGCCCCAATGTCATGTTTTTAAATTGACAGAAAGCCTATGCACATTGGTG
>NW_006994647.1:0-1057 GCF_000164805.1 Carlito syrichta
TGACATCCATAATGGGTATCCCAGTGACAGGAGGTCCCTGTGATTGGGGCCCCAGTGAATATGACACTTCTGTGTTGGGTATTACATTGAAAGAGCCTCCTTCATAATTGATTCCTTAGTGACTGCCTCTCCGTTGTGATTTGTGATCCAATGATTTGCCTTCCTCTGTTATGGGTGGCACAGTGATTAGCTCTCTTTCAATGGGTGTCATAGTATCTGGGCCTAATCCAAAATTGTTGTCCCAGTGAGTAGCCCCCCTCTTGATATGTGCCCCATTTTCTGGGTTTTCTCTGTGTGGGTTCCCCAGTTACTTTCTATGTGATAGTTGTCCTAGTGACTGGGCCTCCTTCATCATAGGTGCTCCATTAACCAGACCTCTTTTGTGATTGGTGAACCAAGGACAGAGCCCATTCCAAATTGAGTTCCCCAGTGACTAACCCTGCTTTTCAATATCTTGACCCCCTCCATAATTGGTGACCCAGTGATTAATCCTTCTCTTTGAAGATTCCCCAGTAATAAATCCTTCTCTTTGAAGATTAATCCTTCTCTTTGAAGATGCCCCAGTAATAAATGCCACACTGACTGATCCTTCTTTGTGATGTGTGCCAGTGAGTGACTTATCTTTTTATCATTGCCTCAGTGACTGTGTCTCCTACATAATGGCTGCCACAGTGTCTAGACCTCCGCCATTTTTGGTACCCCAGGGACTTTGCCTCCTCTTTGAGTGTTCCGACAATGACAAGATCTCCTCTGCGTGAGTTCCTCAGTGACAGTCACTTCTCTGTGATGGTTGCACCACTGACTGCCCTTCCTCTATGATGGGTTCCTCTATGATGGTTCTGCTCTGTGATTGATGTCCCAGTGACAAGATCTCCTCTGTCATCAGGACACCAGTTTCTGACTCTCCTCTATAATCAGTGCTGGAGTGACTGAACCTCATTTGTGAAGCATACACCAGAGACTGGCCTCCTTTGTGATGGCAGTGACTGATCCAACATTGTTTATGGGTGTACCAGTCACTGAACTCCTCTGTATTAGTGCCCCAATAGACTGCTCT
>NW_006994647.1:2207-2957 GCF_000164805.1 Carlito syrichta
TCAGCCTGTAATCCCCCGCCTTTGGGAGAATGAGGTGAGTGGATTGCTGAGCTGCGGGTTTGAGACCCTCCTGGGCAGCGAGACCTCATCTCTACAATAAATCAAAAAATCAACCAGGTGTGGTAGTGCATGCCTTTAATTCCAGCTATTCGGAAGACTGAGATGGAAGGATAACCACAGCCCAGCAGGTCGAGGCTGTGGTGGCCGGGAAAGGCCACTGCACTCCAGTCTGGGCGACAGACTGAGAATCCAACTCAAAAAAATTGTTTTAAACCCACAGCATGATTATGAGAAATTTCCTTCCAAAATGGCCACTAACGATGATGATGATGAAGAAACTTTTATCTTTGCTGCAGCCTTGGCTCCCTCTTATTATAATGACAATGATAAATTATCTCCACAGGATGAAGCCGGACTTGAGACAGAAGCTGCTAAGTATCATATCAGTGCTCTTATGGCTAACCCTGCACGTTCCCTCCCACAGGTTAGCTCCTTTCAATGCTAAAGTCCTAAAGACAAAAAATTTGCCTAATAATGCCGGTAATGTCCCTGTGGCTCCTGTCTTTCCTCTGGGTATACAGGCAGTATTAGCTGAAGCAGAAAAAGAAGGAGTTTTTAGCTTCACAGCTTGTTTCCCAATACAATTTTATCCCGGTGCTGATTGAGTGGATCGAGCCTACTGGGAACCCTTGCCGTATAAATTGGTGAGAGAGTTACAGGAAGCAAGCTCAAAGTATGGTCCTCTTGCAC
>NW_006994648.1:0-1116 GCF_000164805.1 Carlito syrichta
TTCTCTGTTCCTAGCTTATTTCACTTACTGTAACGTCCTCCAGGGTCATCCATGTTGTAGCAAATGACATGATTTCCTTCTATTTGTAATAGCCCAGTATTAAAATAGAAGGAAATTTGCATAATATCCCAGTACACACACACACACACACACACAAAATACACACATATAAATGGCATATTTTCTTTATTCATTCTTCTGCTGATGAATATTCAGGTTGAATTCATATCTTGGCTATTGTGAATAATGATGCAGTGAGCGTGGGAGTACAGATGTTTCTTTCACATACTGATTTGAAATTCTTCGAGTACATACTCAGAACTGGTATTGCTAGATCATAGGTAGTTCTACTTTGAATTTTTTACTGTTTTCCAAAATTACTGTACTAATTTACATTCCCACCTACAGCATACAAGGTTAAATTTTTCTCCACATCTTTGAAAACAGTTATCTTTTGCCTCTTTGATAATAGCTATACTAGCAGGTGTGAGGTGATATCTCATTGTGGTTTTAATTTGCATTTCCTGATAATTAGTGACATTGAGCATTTTTTCATATATCTGTTAGACATTTGTGTGTCTTTTTTTTTGGGAAATGTCTTATCTGACCTTTTCCCATTTTTATATCAGAATATAAACTTTCTTGCTATTGAGTTGAGTTCCTAATACATCTCGGATATTAAACCCTTAGCAGATATATGGTTTGCAAATATTTTCTCCCATTGCATAGTTGGTCTTTGTACTCTGCTGATTGTTTCCTTTTCTGTGTGTTGTAATCTCATTTGTCTGTTATTACTTTTGTTGCCAGTGCTTTGAGGTCATATCCAAAAAAAAAAAAAAAAAATCTTTGCCCAGATTAATGCCAGGGAATTTTTGGTTGTTTTCTTCTAGCAGTTTTATAGTTTCAGGCCTTGCATTTAACTCTTTAATTTATTCTGAGTTGATTTTTGTATGTGGTGTGAGATAAGGGCCCAATTTCATTCGTCTGCTTGTTTGGATCCGGTTTTTCCAACACAATTTATTAGAGAGACTGTCCTTTCCCCATTATGCATTCTTGGTACCTTGGTGGAAAATAGATTGTCCATAAATGTATGGATTTTATTTCTGGGCCTTCTGT
>NW_006994649.1:0-725 GCF_000164805.1 Carlito syrichta
CTCTCAGCCAGAATAAGCCACCTAAAACTGAGTAGTACTCGTCTCTTCCTTCCAGTAGGGGTTCTGTCCCACAGTTGCAGGTAACCTGGTTGAGCCCCCATGGTGTGGGAGAGGGGATCAACCTTCCTCTTTTTCATCATTAAAGTGTGACACGAAGACTCAGAGATCAGGAGAGTGAAACAGATCTTTAATCTCATTCTTGCAAGTACAGGTGTCTCTCGGGTGAGCAGGAACCCCGAGGCAGTTATAGCCAGTCTAATTATGTCCTAAAGTGCAGGTTTATCCACTTGTTCCCCATTGACTGAGTACTTCAGAGGTTACATCACTTCCCCAGACGTCGCCTAAGCAATAAATTTGTACAATAAAAGGTATAAAACAAGCAGTTTCTACACATATAATGTAAAATACATGTCTTTGGATTGTCATTGGGTCTTAATGTTCCACAAAGGAAGTCTGCTCAGAATGAAAGACCACTAATAAAGGAGGAAGAAAATGAAGTAACAAATTGCAATTCTGAAAATGAATTATCATTTTGTTTCTTACATCCAGGGACTGGGCCTACTTTGTGAGTGCTGCCCCAATGATTGACAGTGCTCTGTTGTGGGTGCTGCAGTGACTAGACTTTTTCTGTGATGTGAGTCCTGGTAACTGAACCTCTTTCATAATGGATGTCCCAGTGATGGGGCCTCCTCTGTGATGGTTTTCCCAATGACTGGGACTTCTCC
>NW_006994650.1:0-749 GCF_000164805.1 Carlito syrichta
AAACACTGAAGTTATATTGGGATGGAAGAAACGTGTAAACCAGATTCCTTATTCTCCGTTAGCAATAGACAGTGCAGTTTCCTGTATATGTAGACTCCCATTATCCTGATTCCTACTCCCAACTGAATGGTGGTTATCTCTTGGAAAGACGGTCTCTAGGATTTTGGGATGGAGGCCCCGTGTAACCAAGATTTTTTATTCTTCCGTAGCAACAGGTCATGTAGTGTTCTGTGTATGAGGTCTTTCATTATTGAAATTCCTGCTTCATTCTCAACAAGACGCCAGGATATTTCCTGGTGACCTAGAATTCCAGTTGCTTGGATATCAAGAGAAAAATCGCATAAAGTTCTTGAGGAATTGGAACCCAAGATTCCTGGTCCATTTTCAAAAGACACCCTAAAAATGTGGCGACATATAATCCCAGATTGCTGTTTAAACCTTATCAAGAGACTTTGTAGATTTAGGAGATTGAGAACTCCAAGAACCGGATTCCCTTTCCGTTCTCAGCAAGATGCCCTGAATTTCCCTGTCCATGTGGATTTCAAAACACTGTGTACAAAAGTGCAGATGCCCAGATGTCCTAGGGTCGTGAAATTCATGGATCCTGGTTACATTTTAATAATTCGTTCTAATGTTTGGCAACTGCAAACCCTCGGCCTCTCCACAATAAAGTACAACGGGAATTTAAGATTACCATGTTCATCTTACGACAAAGTTACTCCAATAGGGCAATATGATACTTTTTTTCC
>NW_006994651.1:0-851 GCF_000164805.1 Carlito syrichta
TCTCTCTCTGCATTTTCTCCAGTTTCTGTTTTTTTGGGTTTTTTTGTGGCGGGGGCAGGCAGGTGAGTTTTCAATGATGGCCATCCTGTCTGGAGTTAGGTGGTACCTCAGTGTAGTTTTGATTTGCATTTCTTTGATGATTAGTGAAGCTGAGCAATTTTTTCATGTATGTTGACTGCTTGTATGTCTATACACATATCTCTTGCCCACTTATTGAAGAAATTTATTTTAAAGACATGGGATACAATTCAGAATTAGGTATACAAATGGTCATTGTACAGGTAAAGTTTGGGCCTCCCTTTGGTCCCTGCTTTCCCTGGTTTTTGATCAGGTACCCTTAATAACATTATGTGCCACCCCCTCACTTCCCTGGCAGTTTCTGGCTACCGCCAATCCCTTTCTTACAGTATTATGGTAAATGTTCAGGGTTTGCTTATGAGTGAGAACATGTGGTACTCAGTTCTTTGTTTCTGTAATAAATCACTGAGCATTATAGACTCTAAATCCATCCAAGTTGCTGCAAAGTTCATAATTTTTTCTTCTTTAAAGTTGCATAGGGCAGAAGATGGCGACGGCATAGGTGAACTTGTGAGATTCTCTGAACCTATCAGTATTCTTTAGGGAATCTTTCTTACCTGTCTTTTTTCACTTCTTCCCAGCCCTGTGTCTCTCTCTCACCTGATAGTTGGGACCAAGACTGCAAACTGCTGAATAGACAGACTGTAAAACAGAGGGAAAAGTGAACAAAACCAGAAGACCCTCATAAAGGAGACAGGTCATTGCAGAGGAGAAATAAAAGCAACCCCACCCTCCCTCAAAACAGAATTGAGAGGGGAGGGAAAGGGTAAAGG
>NW_006994652.1:0-777 GCF_000164805.1 Carlito syrichta
CAGCTGGAAACTGCAGGGAGGGGTCATGGGAGTGGGGGATGGGTATCTGGGATTGACAGTAGTCAATATCCACCTGGGGAAGGGGGCACACCTCATCAGCAACGGTACCTGCACAATGAACATTTGTATACCTAACACTCATTTGTATTCCACAACTTCAAAATAAAAATTAAAAGAGAGAAAAAAGAAAGAACCCCCTTAATTGACCTCCCCATTATCATATTACACATCCACATTCCTTTGCTCCTTAGAACTTGGAAACTCCCTAGGTGTGCAAATTCTGTAGCTACCTGTACATATTCACAATCAAATGTTTTGCCAAGAAATATTAATCAAACTGTACACCTTATGTAACTTCTTGTTGGGAGCCAACATATGAAACTTTATAATGAAGGCCTATAAGGGCCTATTCAGAAGTTCGCCTCAGAGACAAGGACTTGACATCTAGCATAAAAATATGAATAGTAACCAATTTATTATATTACAATCAGGATTTTTAATATTGAGTTTATGACGGTTTTGAAAAATATACAGCAGAATTACTTTTAACTACTCTTTCTTTAGACTGGTTTTCTCTTTTATTTTCCTAGTCACTGTTTCCCGATACACTGGTCACCGTTTCAGGATATAGTTAAGTTCAAACTTGAGATCAGACATTATAATTACGATAATGGTTTTGTTATGTCGCTTTTAGCCAAGCAGAACGTTCTTGGTTTCTGTACGTACAGAAACTCTTTGTCTACTTCAATCTCTAGCTGTCGTTATGGCAACTGTGCA
>NW_006994653.1:0-768 GCF_000164805.1 Carlito syrichta
TCTGGCTCTCCAGCTGGCTAGCTTGGTAGCGAGCTAGTTAAGTAAGATGTGTAGCTAGCTGGTAAGCTGGTTAATTCAGCTAGATAAAAGAACTGGCTAGCCAACTTGAAAGGTAGTTAACTAGATAGTGAAGTCAGCTAGATAGCTACTTGGCTAGCTGGTGATGTCAGCGAGTTAAGTCAGCTGATAGCCAACTTGCTAGCTGGTTTAGACAGCTAGTTTATTCAGCTGTCTAGTCAACTGTCTAGGTAAGTAGCTAGCTAGATAAGTCAGCATGCTAGCCAGCAGGCTGGCTGTTCAATGCACCTAGTTAATTCAGCACGCTAACATGCTAGCTAGGTAGTTAGCAAGATAGTTAGGTGAAATGGTTAACCAGCTTGCAAGCTTAAGTCAGCTAGGTAAGTCAGCTGGCTAGACGGCTGGCAAGATGGGTAGCCAGTCTGTTTAGTCATCTGGCTAGCCATCTGACTAGCTGGTTAAGTTAGCTATTTAAGTCAGCTGGCTACCAGTTGGCTAGCTAGTTAAGTAAACGCATTGTTAGTTGGCTATCCAGCTGGTTAGGTAGTTAGAAAGTTAATTAAGTCAGATGGTTAGCCATCTGGCTAGCTAGGTATTTCAGCTGGTAAAGTCAGCTGGATATCTAGGTAGGTAGCTAGTTAAGTCATCTAGTTAATCAGCTTGCTAGCTAGCTAAGTTACCTGGCTAGACAGCTGGCTAGCTGGGTAGCTAGCTAGTTAAGTCAGCTGGCTAGACAGTGAGCAAGCTAGT
>NW_006994654.1:0-660 GCF_000164805.1 Carlito syrichta
GTTTATTGTGCTCTATTCTCTCTGGGTTGTTCCAAGCCAAAATGCTCATTTGCTGTGATTGTAGGTGGAGCAGTTACTTTCTTGCTCACAGGATCCCAGAACATCCAAATCAGTGCCCAGAATCTACTCTTAATAGTAAGAAGAAAGACAGTTTAATGAGGTGGTTAGAGCACAGGGTGTGGAGTTAATCATATTTAGACTTAAATCCCAGGTCTGTCCCTTACTAGTTGTGGGATACCAAGATACCACCAGCCTTGCTAGCCTCAGAGTTCTCATAGTTAAACCTCAAGGGCTGACTGTGAGTGTTCCAGGTTGTAAAGAATTGGGAACTACCTGCATGTGGAGCACATAGCTAATAGTAGTCATTCTTATTGTCTGCTTGACCAGTTCCATCAGGGTTGGGGCATTTATTTTGTTTCTTGTTTTTAGTTGGAGTCTCACTCTGTCGCCCAGGCAGGAGTGCAGTGGCATGCTCCTGGCCACCGCAGCCTTGACCCACTGGGCTCCAGCGATCCTTCTTCCTCAGCCTTCCTAGTAGCTAGAATTACAGGCAAGCACTACCATGCCCGGCTGATTTTTTGATTTATTGTAGAGATGAGGTCTTGCCAAATTGCCCAGGCGTGTCTCATACCCGTGGGCTCAGTTAATCCACTCACCTCA
>NW_006994655.1:0-731 GCF_000164805.1 Carlito syrichta
CTACTCATTTCTTATGCATCATTAAATTTTCAGTTTAAAGTTTTTTAAAAATTGTTGAGAAAACATTTTATATAAAAATGATTTCTGATCTATTTCTGCTAAATTTTTCTTCATTTACTGACTCTATTGAAGATTCTAGTGTACCATTCTAGCAATGTCACATGTTAACTTGGATTTGCATACCATTTCCTCATTTTCAAATGTACTTTGTTATTTATAAAATAAGTTCTTACTTTTAGAGTGTATTCTTGCTAAAACTGACACTTAGGTGCAGAGTCTTGCTACTGATAAGATTGGGTTGCCTCTTTTATAAACATCTGCAAAATCATGGCTGTTTGAGTCACCTTTACTCCAGTAATTATTTTTGCTCTATTCTAGCTTTCTTTTCCTCCCATTTGAATTGTCTTTATGTCTGTCTTGATAACTTTCTATTGCCATTCCTGTTCTTCATAATAAGGAATCAGGAGTAACATGGAGCCAAACAATCCTCTTCTTTACGTTTCCAGTATTATACAGTATACCCAAGTAGCAAACATGCACTTATAACCACTGAATCTAAAATAAAATTTTTACAAAGTACTTCTTATGTCCACAAATTTTATGATAATTTTTTGCACAGTATTATGTGACATCTTTATGGCAGCATGAGGTTTTCTTTTGTCTTTTTCATCATTTTCACATACAAATATACTATCTCTAAGCACTCTGTCAAAAGAAAATCCCAGGTAAAA
>NW_006994656.1:0-935 GCF_000164805.1 Carlito syrichta
CCATTGACAGGTTTGTCATTCAACAGTAGCAGCAACAGGTCAGTATTGGTGAGAGGAAGCCTCCATGCATAGCTTTCATCTTTATCACCATGGCTACTTTATACATAAGTACATTGAGCAAACTTTGGGTGGCTGGATAAAAATGCTATCTGACATACACAGGCTATGCCATTTTGTCCACCTGATTATTGAGAGCCTGTTCTCATCATATCCTTGGTATCTTTCATATGGGGCACAAATATCCTTATAGTCTGTACCTATCCCAAGAGGTCTATCCTCCCACTCCTTCCCCAGATCAGTCTTCTCATCACTTATCTTACCAATTTTTTTCTTTCCAAGCCTGACCATCCAGCTAAACCCTTAGCAACTGCCCATGAATCAGTGTAGATCTAGCCATTTCTTAGACCAACGTGAACAACCAGATTACCATTCAAAGTCAGGGCTACTGAGGCCCATTGTCCCTCAACATTATCCTTTAGGGCCACCTTTTACCAAGGGTGTGACACTACAGCCTTACACTTCTACTTGGTGCCAGTATATCATTAAAAACAACTTGCAAGCCAAACCCACTTTTTTTTTTCTTCCTTGGTCAACTGGTCTAAAGGAATTCCCAGTGAGGCCTGAGATGTAGATGGAGGAAGAGAAATTCATGAAGCAGTAGCTCAAATGAGTCTCAGTCACTTATTCATGCAACATACTTGTCCCTTCCAGATATACCCAAGTCATTTGATGATCGTGTGCTACCAGACACACCCAGGCTTATGGCTTGGTGGCTACAATGGGCAGCTCAGGCCACATGGTCATTTAGTGTCTCATGGCCAGGTTGTGTTCTCATTTTTAATGTTTTTATCTATTTGTCCCTTTAAAACAATCATTGTATTAGGCTTAAACTTGTTTTTTGTCTTCTGTCATATTTATTCCTGTCATTTTCTTAA
>NW_006994657.1:0-583 GCF_000164805.1 Carlito syrichta
CGACAGAATAAAAGAGAAGAAAAGGAAAAGGAAAAGAGAAAAAAGGGAACAATACCGTAGGAATAGAATTAAGTCATTAAACTAATAGAATCAATGAAGCACACTCTGAGACATTTCGTTTAAGTCCAATGTCCTTTCAGGTCTGATTTCTCGTTTTTTTTTTTTCAAGCTGGTAAATTAGTTTGCAGTTAGGGTCAGTTCCCCTGATCTGCTGTGAAGGACAGTTCAAAATAACCTCGGTTCAAAAGTTTAGTCTATGTCTTTATGAAGCTTGTCTCTCCCGTTTCGGTGTTGTTACCTTGAATCGCCAGCAGGTGGTACTATCTCATCTGCTCGCCCCAGAGGGGGTGGGGCCGGACAGGAACAAGATGGCTGCCTGCCTCCGAGCAGGCAACAGGAGCCCCACGCCGGGTGGGCAGGACAGTCTCCGTCGCAGGAGCGGTGGCAGCGATCCCAGCAGATCTTCCCTGAAGCGGTTTGATGTGGATCTCCTCCGGCCAGGTTGTGATGAGCTACCCGTGCCAGAGGCCGCGGCGGGCGCGGCGGCGGCGGTGGCGGGAGCGCTGGTGGGGGGAGGGGCTGC
>NW_006994658.1:0-625 GCF_000164805.1 Carlito syrichta
CTCCTCCCGTAAGGCTCGCTGGTCGAAACCAGAAAAGCGGATTCAAACAGGCACCGCCCCCGCCCCCAGAAGCGAGCCATCGAGGCGACAGTGCAGCGCGAACACAAGTGGAGCAAGGCCAGCTCCCCTCTAGAGACGTAGAGTGTCATGGGGGCAGAAAACGTCTACCGAGGTGATGAAATCAGTCCCCACTTAGGAAACGGAGGCCCGGAGCAGGCCGGTATCTAAGGCGAACACCTGGGGCTGCGAGGTGTCGCCTCTCCGGAGGGCGCCCAGTCGAAGCCGAGGCGGCGGCGTCGCGGGTCGTCCGGGTCCACCAGGCCGCAGGATAGCTGCGGGCTGCGACCGCCCCTGCACGACCGGCGCGCCGCGGTGCTCCGCGAGACGCGCTGCCCCGGAAACGGGAGAATCCATTCCCAGCGCGCCACGGAAGACACGGGGCGAGTTCGCGTCACACAGGAACACAGAGAAGGAGCCCGAAGACTCCACCCACGTCAGCTTACCAAAAGCCAACCTTCCGCGGTCGGGGGGACGGCGCGTGGTACGCCCCGTGACGTGGCCGCTACGCATGCTGGGAGTTGTAGTCCCCCGACGCCCCGCCCCGGGCCCGTCCTGACGTCCTGAC
>NW_006994659.1:0-770 GCF_000164805.1 Carlito syrichta
GTAAAACTTGCTGCAAAAAAGTGAAACTGTTTGTTTCAGTACAAAAAACAGCATCTCCTAGATAGGAAATGGAGCAATCAATAGGCATTAAGATGATCATTGCCTTTTCTATGGCATATGTCAGTGATGGATCTGGTATTAAAATTCTCATTTCATAGTGGACTAAAACAGCTGGGATAGCTAGAGAAAATTTCACTGACATGATCTTTGTGAATGAAATAAGTGAAACCTTGGAAAGCATTATTTAAAAAGAAAGTTATAAAAGTGTTGAAAGCACGAACCACATGATTATATCACTAGATGCAGAAAAAGCTTTTGATAAAATCCAGCATTCCATTTTGATAACACGAACCACATGATTATATCACTAGATGCAGAAAAAGCTTTTGATAAAATCCAGCATTCCATTTTGAGCACTTAGACATAGATGGAACACACCTCAAAATAATAAGAGCCATCTATGACAAACCCACAGCCAATATACTGCTAAACAGACAGAAATTGGAACCATTTCCAATGAATACTGGCACAAGACAAGGCTGCCCATTCTCACCCCCTTGTTCAACATAGTGTTGGAAGTCTTAGCTAGAGCACTCAGACAAGACAAGGAACTCAGAGGTATTCAAATAGGAAAAGAGGAAGTTTAAGTTATTCCTCTTTGCAGATGAAATGATCCTATACCTCAAAAATCCTAGAGAATCTGTCAAAAACTTCCTGGCACTGAAAAAGAACTTTGGCAAAGTCTCCAGGGTATAAAATAAATGTGCAAA
>NW_006994660.1:0-393 GCF_000164805.1 Carlito syrichta
CCAAGACGGGTAGGATATCCCGAGTTGGGTGGTTTGAGAGCAACCTGGATAACCTAATGAGGAAAGAAAAGAAAAGAAAAGAAAAGAAGGAAGGAAGAAAAACGAAAGAAAGAAAGAAAGAAAGAAAGAAAGAAAGAAAGAAAGAAAGAAAGAAAGAAAGAAAGAAAGAAAGAAAGAAAAAGAAAAAGAAAATCTAAGTCAACAAAGAAACCCTTTCATCTGAAAAACTTCTGCCCTCAGTCCTGCCCCCACATACGAAGGTCCTCCAAGCTCGGCACCTTACAGTCCCTACCTCCCCCAATGACTGCCCCCGCTTAGGTGCAGAAGTTCCAGAGACTCCCTGACCTGGTTCCTGCCGACTCTCCTCTCCGAGGTGAGAAATGTCCCCCAGGC
>NW_006994661.1:0-1449 GCF_000164805.1 Carlito syrichta
CGCTTGCTTTTCTTATGGAGCTATGAGTCTCCTTTACTTCTCACCACGAATATTCACCCCTCAACCTTGCGGAAAGCACCCTTGGATTTGTTCTTGCCACATACTCTCCTTGAACAGTAGCCAACCCTTTTAGTGGTAATTTCAGAGGGCTGTGATCATACGAGGGGCCTCTAATGCGAGGAAAACCTCCTCTAAACCCATGCTGTGGAGCCAAAGGTAAGGACAGAGACCCACTTCTCTTGGAGTGACACCCATGCTTCAGGATGGGTGCTGAGTGAGGTCATGTTTCCAAGTCCTCACAGGTGGCCGCCACCAGCATGCAACCTCTGCTCTACAAGAAAAGCAGCTTGCAGACAATTTGACCCCATTTTCCCAGCCTGCCAGGCCCGGGACAGAGCTCCAATCCTGTGAGTGGGCAACAGGTGGAGGAAGGAAGCCCCAGCCTCTCGGACTCACTTGCCAGGAACTGAACCTCCAGGACTCAGAGCTGGAAAGAAGACACTGACACTCTGGTCTGGGAGCTGAGGGAAGACACAGCACCAACTTCTCGACCACACTCAACCATGCAGACCTTTCACTATGTACAGCTAGCGCCGGGGATAGGTCATGGCCGTGTGCCACCTATTCTCAATGCTGTCACGGAGACCAAACATTTCTGGTGGCTGCATGCCTAACTTAAGACAAACTCCACAGACTTTGAAGAACTTTTTGAAAGCAGCTGCTATCATGGGTTATGACTGTTCTCTGAGTGGATGTCCACAGAGCTCCCATACTTTTGGTGTGGGCTTGGAATCTCTATGCTTTTTCTCCAATTATTCATTGTAAGGCATTCATCAGCATTTCAGACACCAATCCACAGCCACGTATATTAAAATGTATTAAATTAAACGCCATGCCAAGTGGGATTTATTTCTGGGAAACATGTGTAGCACAACTTACAAAACATAAATGGCATTTCATACAAAACTCAATCAAAGGAACATTCCGCACTAGCGGTATAAAATAGCCACATACAACCTTCTTTACTGAGGTGGAAAGGGAATTGAGAAAACTTCACACTATTCATGATAGAAGCCACATACACCCTTCTTTGTTGATGTGGAAAGGGAATTGAGAGAACTTCACACTGATTCATGATAGAAACCCTAACAGGTTACTCAGAATAGAAGAAAACCTCCTTCACCTAATAAAGGCCATGTAGTAAAACATAAAACTGACATGATTACTCCATGGTGAAACTTTCAGCTTTTCCCAAAAGATCAAGAAGTAAACATGGATATACTCTTCCACGACTTCCCTTCAAGATAGGTTTCAGAACGCTGAACAGAGCAATTAAACAAAAAACCATTTTTCAAGGTATCCTAACGTGAGACGAAAAGTAAAGTCAACTCACTTCACATACAAACGACGTTACGTAGAGATAGCTCCAACAAGTTTACCAGACACACC
>NW_006994662.1:0-1266 GCF_000164805.1 Carlito syrichta
ATATGGACCATCCAGGGCTATCAGGAATGACTGGGTAACCTGTTTTTTACCTAAATCAACTATCCAGTTGGAGGCAAACTTACAGTTTGTGACTGCACCTGTTGCCCCCTGTACAGAAATTTGCTTATCAGACATGGGTACTAATGGTGATTTTAGGACTGAGAGTTCTGCTCCAATGTCCACTAGAAGTGGGATCGGGTGGCCCTCGATAGCTGCTGTTACCATGGGTTCTTGGGGTCTAAGGAAAAAGAGCCTTGGCCTCCTCAGTCCGAGTCTTTTTTAACTTCCCCAGCAGAGGACAGAACCAAGACTGGTTTAGGGTCCTCTGGCTTTGGGCAGCAAGGACAATCTTTAACCAAATGCCCTAACTCCTTGTAATAGGCACACTGGTTTTTGCCAGCAGAGTGCGTCTGGTTTTTTGCCCTTTCTGGCTAGGATCTCACTTGTGACAAGGGGGCTTGTTATTGGTTCCCAGGACCTGGAGGGCTGTCACCAGGATTTTGGCTTGTCTTTTGGCGATCTTATTAGCTGCTTAAACTGCCTGTTTTGGCTTTTCAGCATCTCAGTTATTAAAAACCTTTTTTTTTTTTTTTTTGGAGTTGGAGTCTCACTCTGTCACCCAGACTGGAGTGCAGTGGCGGCTCCCGGCCACCGCAGCCTCAACCTGCTGGGCTCTAGCGTTATGAATTTTTTTCTCTGAAATCCACTTTGATATTAACATATCTATTTCAGCTTTCTTTTGACTAGTTTAAGTGCTTCTAGTTTCTGAAGGTAGAAGCTGAGGTCATTCATTAGAGACTTTTTCTATATATATAAAGTAGTTAGTACTATAAATTTTCTTCTAAGTGCAGTTTTAGTGACATCTCACAAATTTTCTTGTTTGTATTTTCATTCAGTTCAAGTTAATTTCTACTTTTCTCCTTTTATTTTAACTTTGATCCATGAGTTGTTTAAAAGTGTGTTATTGAGTTTCTAAATATTTGATTATTTTCCAATCTATTTTGGAATCAATTTATACTATAACTTCAATATAAGAGGATGTATTTTGACTGACTTTAATTTTTTAAAAAATTTATGAAGACATCTTTTATGACCCAAAATATAGTCTCTTTTGATAAATATTCCATATACACTTGAAAATAATGTGTATTTTACTATTGGAGAGTACAGTGTTTTATAAATGTTAGATCAAGTTGGCTGATAGTGTTGTTTAAGTCTTTTATATGTATACCTTTCCTCTGTATTTTCCAGTTCCACTAGGTGCAT
>NW_006994663.1:0-713 GCF_000164805.1 Carlito syrichta
CGAACCAGATCATAATTCAAAAGTTTCATCTTAGATACTTCCTTATATTCATCTTTAATTATCATAATGAAATAGATAGAAAAAAATTAAGTGAAAGCAATGAGAATAATTTTAAAAGATCTCTGTAGATAATTCAGTTCTCTTCAACAGGCTGCCTTATCATTCATTCATTCATTCCTTCATTCCATAAGCATTAACTAGCCATCCAATGCTAGGCCTTGTCCTAGGTGCAGAAGCAGAACAGATAAAGAGGTGCTAGTTGGTGTCCTTGAGGACTTTCAGCGTAGCAACATCCTTTTTGATCTGCTGACATGCATGGCAAGACTTTATTTACTGCTCACATTAGTGGTGTCCTTGGATATGAATTAACTATGGCTGTGTTTCTTAAGAGCAGTGTGTGTGGAAGCCCTCTGCATTCTGTTGAACAGGGTATTGTTTGTATAATGTATTGACCATGCATGTTTAAACAACACCTAGGTGGATCATTAATATCCCAAGTACAGTTACTGAAATGGCTGTTTTTAAAAAAAATCTGTCTTATTAAGACCTTTCAACCACTAAACTAGTTGGCTAAAATTAGAAAAAGAGGAAATATCAAAAGTTGAGAGACATGAAGTCACTAGAGCTCTCATATTAAGGATAATTGGTACACCCACTTTGGAAACAATTTGAGAATATCTATCAGAATTGAACATGTGTATGCCTGAAACTCA
>NW_006994664.1:0-844 GCF_000164805.1 Carlito syrichta
CAGTTGGATTGCCAGCTGGCTTAACTAGCCAGCCAACCTACTGCTCAGCTTAACAAGGTGATCACCTACCTGAAAAGCCTGCTAACCAGCCGGCTTAACTTGCCAGCCACCTAGCTACCCAGCCAGCTAACTAACTGACTTAACTAGCTGATTTAACTAGATAGCATTCCGGTTAGGCAGCTGACTTAACAAGCTAGAAACCTAGCTAGACATCCGCCTAGCCAACTCACTTAACTTGCTGACTTAACTAGGTGGCCATCTGGCTAGCCAGCTGAATTAATTGGCTAGTTAACTAACTAGCCAGGTGGCTAGCCAGCTGGCTTAACCAGCTGACTTAATAAGGTAGCCAGCTGGTTAGTCAGTTGACTAAACTAGCGAGTGACCTAGCTAGCCGGCTGGCTAGCCACTTGAATTAATTAGCTGACTTAAACAGCTAGCCAGCTTGTTAGCCAGCAGACATAACTAGCTGACAACACTAGCTAGCCTGGTGGTTATCCAGCTGACTTAACTAGCTAGCTACCTAGCTAGCCAGCTGGGAAGTCAGCTGAATTAACTAGCTGACTTAAATAGTCAGCTGGCAAGCCAACTGACTTAACTAGTTTGCTACCTAGCTAGCCAGTTGGCAAGCCAGTTGACTTAGCTTGTTGACTTATAGCTAGCAAGCTGGCTGGGCAGCTGACATAACTAGCTAGCTACCTAGCTAGCCAGCTCTCTATCCAGCTTACTTAATTAGGTTATTTAACTAGCTAGCCAGCTGGCTATCCAGTTGACTTAACTAATCCTCTACCTAGCTAGCCAGCTGGCAAGACAGCTGACTTAACTAGCTGAATTAAATAGCTAGTAA
>NW_006994665.1:0-941 GCF_000164805.1 Carlito syrichta
AATAGTTGTCAGTTCGCAGGTCAGCAGTTTAGCTAGGTAGTTAAGTAGTTAACTCAGCTTACAAGCCAGCAGGCTATGTAGGTAGGTAGCTACATAAGTCAGTTGGCTAGCCTTTAGGCTATCTATTTATGTGAGCTAGATAAGTCAACTGGCTATCCAGCTAGGTAGATAGCTAGTTAAGTCTACTGGCTAGTCAGCTGGCTAGTCAGCTAGTTAAATCAGCTGGCTAGGCTGCTGGCTAGCTAGGCAACTAGGCAATTAATCCAGGTGGTTAGACAGCTGGCCAGCTAGTTATGTTACCTACTTTAGTAAGCTGGCTAACCAGCTGGGTAGCTAGTTAAGTCGGCACATTCATTCAGTTTTCTCTCCAACTCGCTAGCTAGTTAAAAAACTACGTCAGATGGGCAGCCAGCTGGCTTTCTAGTTATTTCAGCTAGTTAAGTCAGCAGGCAAGCTAGGAAGCTAACTAGTTAAGTCAGCTAGATATGTCAGCTCCTTCTAGTTGTCAGCTAGCTAGTAATTTTGTTAGCTAGGTAACTAGCTACTTAGGCCAACTGTCTTGCAAGCTGGCTAGCTAGTTAAGTCACCCAGTTAAGTCAGTTGACTAGCCAACTTGCTAGGTAGGTAGCTTGCTAGTTAAGTCAGCTGGCTAGAAAGCTGGCTAGCTAGATAAGTCACATAATTAATTTAGCTGGATAGCCAGCTGGCTAGCTATGTAGCAAGCTAGTTAATTCAACTGGCTAGAAAGCAGGCCAGCTAGTTATGACAGATACTTAAGTCAGCTGGCTAGCAAGCTGGCTAGCTAGGTAATGACCTAGTTAAGTCAGTTGGTTAGCCAGCTTGCTAGCTAATTAAATCAGTTAGTTAAGTCAGCTGGCTATCCAGGTGGCTAGAGAGGTAGAGAGCTAGTTAAGTCAGCTGTCTAACCAACTGGATAACTA
>NW_006994666.1:0-689 GCF_000164805.1 Carlito syrichta
CTTCCTTCCTTCCTTCCTTCCTCCCTCCCTCCCTCCCTTCTTTCTTTCTTTTTTTCTTTCTTTCTTTCTAATCTTTCTTTCTTTCTTTCTTTCTTTCTTTCTTTCTTTCTTTCTTTCTTTCTTTCTTTCTTTCTTTCTTTCTTTTTTTCATTCTTTTAGAAGCAGAGACTCATTTTGTTGCCCAGGCAAGTCTTGAACTCCTAGCCTCAAGTGATCCTCCCACCAAAGTGCTGGGATTACAGGCATAAGCCACCATGCCTGGCTCACTGATTCTTGGCTGTAATATTCAAAGCTCCTCATGAGAGAATCATGAAGTGAACTCAACACATCATTGTCCATGCACCAGAACTTCAAGGGGATGGGGAGCAATTCAATGATAAGCCTTGTTCTGGGGCACATTCTGAGAGAGGAACCAATTCTTCAGAAAATATATTTGTCTATTCAACAAGTAATTTTTGAATGTCTCTTATGTGAGACAGTTTGAAGAAAATAGTGCATTTTGAGTGTCTCCATCTTTCCCCTGACATCTGCTCTTTCTCTATGACACTATTCCCCCTCTCCATGTCTACCCCTCACCTCCACATGGTCACTTATTCTCTCCCTCTTCATAGCTTGATTTCCAGAAAAACTCTAACATCCACTTGTTTTTCACTCTTTCTCTATTGCATAAAGAAAGGCCCAGCTCATAA
>NW_006994667.1:0-783 GCF_000164805.1 Carlito syrichta
CGGGTTCCAGGGTGTCCGCACACTGGTCAGCAGATATGGGGATCTGCAGATAGTTTCTGAATCATAGCCCTCCACCCCCAATTAAATCTCAAAACTGCAAAAAGGACAGCACCCCCACCCATAATCCAGTATTGAACAAAGCCAGAGGAACCACATAAGGAACAGTAGGAGGTGGAGAATCTACGCAAAAGAAAGAAAAACCAAAAGAAGAATATGGGACTCACACAGAACCCCGGGAGGTCAGCGGCTGAGAATACAGACTTTGGAACTCAAACAGTGAAGAGGCCCTCAGAATGACTGGTCTCAAACCACAAACCCAGATATCAAGACATTAAAAGAATAAATGGAATTGAGGAGAGACAAGAGGAAAGAATGCAGGTGTTTATAACTGAGATAACAGCAATAAAGAGCACAGTGAATGAAGTAAATAACAAACTGATAAGCATGGAAAACAGAATTAACCAAACAGAAGAATCTCAGAGCTTGAGCACCAACATATGTAACTAATCCAAACTGTTAAACACACAGAAAAGAAGCTTTAAAAGACAGTACAAAGCCTCCAAGGAATGAGTGATTATATCAAGAGGATGAACCTAAGATTAATTGGAATTCCTGAGGTAGATGGAGAGACAGAGACCACCCTGGAACAAACATTCCATGAAATTATCCAAGAAAATTTCCCTCATCTCATCAGTGACTTGATCATTCAAACACAAGAGATTCAGAGAACCCCTGCGAGACACAGATGAGAGGACAACTCCTAGACACATAGTAATTTTCCTA
>NW_006994668.1:0-719 GCF_000164805.1 Carlito syrichta
CACAGACCCTTTCGCTTTTTCCCTTGTAACCACCACTTTAATAAATCTCTTGGCCTTAAATGGGTGAGGAGTCGTTACTGGCATTGAACTTCTTTCACTAGCTAGTTAAGTCAGCTGGCTAGCAACCTGCCTAGCTAGTGATGTCAGCTAGTTAAGTCAGCTAGCTAGGAAACTGGCTAACTAGTTGTGTCAGCTAATTGAGTCAGGTGGCTAGCCAGCTGGCTAGCTGGTTATGTTAGCTAGTTAATTCAAGTGGCTAGCCAACTGGCTAGCTAGGTAGCTCATTAGTTCTGCCAGCTTGCTAGTCTGCTGGCTAGCTGGTTAAGTCAGCTAGTTAAGTCAGCTGGCTAGCCACCTGGCTAATTAGGTAGCTAGCTAAATAATTCAGCTGGTGCTAGCTAGTTAAGCTAGTGAGTTAAGTGAGCTTGCTAGCCAGATAGTTAGCTAGATGGCCAGCTAGTTAAGCCAGCTGGCTAACTGGAGGGCTGTCTAGTTAAGGTAGCTAGTTAAGTCAGCTGGTTAGCCAGCTGGCTAGCTACGCGGTTGGCAAGTTAAGCAAAGTTGGTTAGCAGGTGGGTCAGGTAGGTGGCCAGATAGTTAAGCCGACTGGCTAGCCGGCTTACCAGGAGGGTGTCTGACTTGTTAATCTCGCCTGGTATCCAACTCTCCATCTTGCCGGCTGGAAATTTTAAGCCAACTGGCTAGCCAGCTGGCCAGCC
>NW_006994669.1:0-519 GCF_000164805.1 Carlito syrichta
GGAAATATATTGGTCTCTTGCTGAGAATGACAGGAATTTCAGTAATGGGAGTCCTCATATACAGACACTACACTACCTGTTGCTGCGGAAGAATAAAGAATCTTGGTTACACGAGGCCTCCATCCCAAAAACCTACAGACCGTCTTGCTAAGAGATAACCAGGTTTTGGGAGTAGGAATCTGTATAATGGGAGTCTTCATATAGAGGAAACTGCAAAAGGAGAATAAGGAATCTGGTTTACACGTGTCCTCCATCCCAATAAAACTTCAGGGTTTCTTGCTAAGGGCTAAACACGAATTTGGGTTTTTGAAGCATGAACTAGGGAAATGAAATAATCATATACAGACAAATGCACTGACTTTTCCTAAGAAAGAATAAGGAATATGGGTGGCATGTTTTCTCAATCTCCAAAAAAATATACGGCGCCTTCTTAAGATCTAAACAAGAATCAAACGTTTGACGCATGTATCTGTGAACAGGAGTACTCATATACAGGTAACTGCATGGTTGTTGCTAAAA
>NW_006994670.1:0-1473 GCF_000164805.1 Carlito syrichta
TTTCCCTTCACATGACCTCCCCAAAATGTGTAATCTTCAAAACCCAACATCACAAATCCGTCCTGCCCACCCACAAGAATTTTCTGTAGTTTGAGGTCACCTGAATCGAGGGATTTCGTACCAATATGCTTTTTGATTCTGGGGAACATGATATTGGTCGTAGATGTTCCTACTATACCAAAGGATTTGTAGGGCCAGATCCTTGATTACAACTAACAAGAGGACCAGAAAGTTCCTGTGGATCTGTAATGACAGATTTAGCGTATCCACGGAGCAAGTAGCTCTGAAAAATGTAGGGATCCTGAAACCCAGATTGGTGATTAAACCTTATCAAGAGGCACTGTAGATTCTGGTTAATGAGAACTCCTAGAACAGGATTTCCTTTTCGTTCTCAGCAAGATGCCCTGATTTTTTTTGTTGTGTATTCCAATATCTCTGTACAAAATACAGATGTCCAGAAGTTTCCTAAGCACGTGGATTCTATGATTCTTGGTTACCTTTTAAAACACATACTAAACATTTGGCAACTGCGAAACACTTTTCCCCTTTCAAAATAAAAAGAGAAAAGGAAGGGGAAGGATTACAGTGTTCACCTTAAAACCAGAGTTACATACAAATATGACAAGAATAATCTTTTTGTGCTGGAATCTGGCCTTAATTTTTCTGAGGAACCTAATGGACTTTGAGTGCCCGATACCCGTTTACAGCTTTCAAGAGGACCAGAATGTTGCTGGAGTCCTGAAATGACCGATTCGCATTATCCGCCTGCTAAATTGTTCCAAAAAATTTCGGAAGCCCGATCCCTGTTTCTTGTTTGTCCCATAGCAGAAACCCTGGGAATTTTATGGATAGAGGACTCGTACAACAAAGATTCTTTATTCTTTTTTAGTTAGAGGCCGAGTAGTGCCTGTATATGAGGATTCTCTTTCCATAGATTCCTGATTCGAAACCCTGATTATTGTTTAGCCCTTATTAGACACCATGTAGATTTTTTGATAGAGTAACCGAGTAAAACAGATTTCTTCTTTTTTCGTAGCAAGAGGCCATGTAGTTTCCTGCATATGAGGACTGCTCTTACACACATTCATGCCTCGAATCCCTGATTCTTCTTTAGCTGTCAGCAAGATAGCCTGTAGAATTTCAGGACTGAGGACTCATATAACCCAGATTCTTTCTTTTTAGCAACAGCCATGCAGTTGCCTGTATATGAGTACTCCCTTTCCCAGATACAGGCGTCGAAACCCTGATACTTGTTAGGAACTTAGGAAGACGCCTTGTAGTTTTTTGGGGATTGAGAACACATGTCACCCAGATTCCTTATTTTTCTTAGGAAAAGTCTGTGCAGTTAACTGTATATGAGGATTTCATTTCCCTAGATGATGCTTCAAAACCCAAATTCATGTTTAGCCCAGAACAGACACCCGGGAGTTTTTTTAGGGATTGCAGACCGTGTAAGCCAGATTCCTTATTTTT
>NW_006994670.1:2753-3791 GCF_000164805.1 Carlito syrichta
CACCAGATTCCTCATTCTTTCTTAGCAAAAGGTCAAGTAGTTGCCTGTATATAAGGACTCCATTTCCCCAGATTCATGCTTAAAACATCCTGATTCGTATTTAGCCCATAGCAAGACGACCTGAAGATTTTTTGGGATTCAAGACACAAGTAACACAGATTCCTTATTCTTACTTAGCAGTAGGCAGTGAAGTTTCCTGTATGTGAGGTGTCCCATTACCCAGATTCTTACTTCAAAAACTGATTCGTGGTTACCTCTGAGGAGGACAGCATGTAGTTTTTGGGATTAGGGCTCAGGAAACCAAGATTCCTTATACTTCCTTAGCAATATGACGTGTAGTTTCCTGTATATGATGACTCCCAATACCCAGCTTCCCGATTCCCTCTGCAGGATGCTGAGACAGTTCCTGGTGACTGAGAATTCCCATTATTTGGATAAGAAGAGAAAGACTCCCATAATGTACTTTGGGAACTGGAATCCAAGATTCCTGGTTCCCCTTCACATTACCTCCCCAAAATGTGGTATCTTCAAAACCCAACACCCCAAATACGACCAGCCCGCCCACAAGAATTTTCTGTAATTTGAGGTCACATGAATCGAGAGATTTTGTACCAATATGCCTTTTGATTCTGGGGAACATGATTATGGTCGTAGATGTTCCTAGGACACCAAAGGATTTGTACGGCCAGATACTTGATAACAATTAACATGAGGACCAGAGAGTTCCTGTGGATCTGTAATGGCTGATTTAGCGTATCCACGGAGCAAGTAGCTCTGAGAAATGTAGGGTTCCTGAATCCCAGATTGGTGATTAAACCTTATCAAGAGGTCCTGTAGATTCCGGTTAATGAGAACTCCTAGAATTGGATTTCCTTTTCGTTCTCAGCAAGATGCCCTGCTTTCCTTGTTGATGTGGATTCCAAACTCTGTGTACAAAAAGAAAGTTGGCCAGAAGTTTCCTAGGGATGTGGATTTCATGATTCTTCGTTACCTTTAAAAATACGTACTAAACATTCGGCATCTGCAAAACCTTGTACC
>NW_006994671.1:0-886 GCF_000164805.1 Carlito syrichta
TCATAGCCTGAGTCCACCAGTTGGAGTCTGCGATGCCCATGAGCACCTCACTGCACTCTAGCCTGGGCGACAAGAGTGAGAATTCACACAAAAGAAGAAACAAGATGCCTACAACTCCTCGTACCCTGTTTCTATGGTAAATACCACAAGGCCTGATCTTGACTGCAAATGGTATGCTCTAGAACTACTCAAACTCTGAGTCAACTGAAACCCTTTCCCCCTCCTGTCTGTGCGGAGACCTCTTGGAAGCTGCTGACTCGGTCTCGATCCCTCAGTCCTCAGAAATTCCCCAGATTTCTGCATCTTGCTCTGGGTCCTGCCAGTTCTGTTCAACCCTTGCTTCCTCAAAGGCTAGGGCAGGCAAAGGTCTGTCCGACTCATCGATGAAACTATTTCCTCACGATGGCGCTGTGGCTCAAGAGGACGCTAACAGGCCTGCCTGACACCCGCCCATCAACTTGGAAAAAAAGGTGCCATCAAACTCTCCTCCCTGTGATCCACCTTCAGTTTGTTTCTCCCTGAGCTCAACAAAGTTCCAGACACTTGGAAGGCTGAGCTGGAAGAGTCGCCCGAGCCCAGGAGTTGGAGGCCGCAGTGTCTGTGACCGTCTACTCTGTGCGACAGAGTTAGACTCTGACTCTAACAATCAAACCACAAAATAAAATTTTAAAAAACTTTGAAAAATGAAACATGAATAATGTTGGAAAAATCATGAAGAAAGAGGCATTGCGTATGTTTATACTGTTAGAAGTGTGAGTTAGCTTTACAATTGTGAAACACTGTGGGGTTAGCTGTTCATGTGCTAACAGCCTACAGTATAGAAACTGCAATCTTAGGAATACATTTGAGAGAAATCATCCCCTATGTAAAGAAAAGAGATGGACTA
>NW_006994671.1:2289-4002 GCF_000164805.1 Carlito syrichta
CCTGATTAATTATCCTACATGGGAGTTCAAACGTCGACTGAACTTCTATGGCAGAATAGCATAGAATAATAATAGAGACACTTGGACTTGAGTATGTTGTATCTTTTGCTCTTGTGCCAGCATGAGCTCCATGGAGCTCTTTCACACCATTACACAGAAGAAGGTGTGAGGTCTAGGAGCTAAGCCTGATCCAGTGAAGGCTGCTCTTGAGAGCAGTGCCCAGGAAAGGAGGGACCTGGAGCCATACCAGACTGACAGTCAGTCACCCAGGTGTCATGGAGCAAGTTCCGCGGGAGGGCCATGACCGGAACGGGAAGCAGGAGGCAGTTAAGGAAGGATGTAGCTTCTGATAACAAATCTCCAATGTGATACGAAATTGGAGTTTCCAGATCGCACACAAATATGACATTAGAAAAGAGAAACGGGCAAGAATCATCTCTACAATACATCCAAAAATTAGCCGGGCGTGGTAGCACGCTCCGGTATTTAGAGCTACTTAGAAGGCTGAAGTTGAAGGATCGGCGGAGCCCAGCGGGTCGCGGCTGCGGTGTCCGGGAGCGGCCA
Source organism: Carlito syrichta (assembly GCF_000164805.1). Lineage (NCBI taxonomy): Eukaryota > Metazoa > Chordata > Mammalia > Primates > Tarsiidae > Carlito > Carlito syrichta. The sequence goes on from NW_006994671.1 coordinate 2,854, forward strand.
CTGCACTCCAGTGTGGGCGACAGAATGAGACTCCATCTCCAAACCATAACAGAAAATAGCCAGGTTCCCTGACTCAGCCTGTAATCCTGCGATTGAGGAGGCTGCGGGGAGAGGACAACTTAAGCCCGCGGGTTCGAGACAAACCTGGGCAACTTGGGGAGTCCTCATCTCTACAATAAATCAAAAAATCAGCCTGGCGTGGTCGCACATGCCTGTAATGCCAGCTCCTCGGAAGGCTGAAGCGGAAGGAGCAATGGAGCCCAGCAGGTCGAGGTTGCGGTGGCCGGGAGAGGCCACTGCATTCCGGTGCGGATCACAGAGTGAGACTCCAACTCAGCCCAGAGCCCACGGTACAGAAAAATGTGAACGGTTGTTTGCTGGAGTGGAACTATGGCCTTCAAAACATTTTACTGAAACCTGCTACTTATTAATGATGAATGGTTCTTTGCCTTAAATGGTGGACAACCAAACTCTTCGACAACCAAAATATGAAATTCAAATTTCCAAGTGTAAATTATATTCAGATGAAAAAACATGCAGTAATATCCATAAGAATTGTTGTACTCTGTGCCAGGTAACAGCAGTTATCTCAATCTACCCTGTACAATTGTGGAGATGGGGGGAATCTAAGCTAAGGGATATCAAAACATCGTAGATATATGCTTCATCTTCTTCTTTCTGACCTGTCTTCCTCCTCCCATGTTTTGAAAACACTTTTCACTTTTTGTAAAATTATGTACTCAAAAGTGAACAATTTAAACCTGAGTTCAAAGGTGAACAAACACAGTTTCGCAGATTCGTGCTCTACAACAGTACATTGAAGGAGTTTATGAAATGTGCCTTTCGGTGTGGAAGAGAGAGGCTCAAAGGTAGAAGTCACATACCCACTGTCCTATGCAGTGGGCCATGACTTGGCTAGGAGGATGTGGATCGACTTAAGGGTTACCATTTCAGCATCTCTTTCATCAGGATCCCTTGTTAATGGCGATTTCATTCCTTGCCTTTTCTCTTGGTGTTGGCACCGGGAGCGCATCTCCAACCGTCCTTTGTAACATTTAGTAGCCTTAACAAATCCTCCTTGCTCCTGTGGAAAGCTTCCTCATGTTGTTATTCAGAGGAACTGAACCAGTCAGTGGGACTGTGTGCCTC
>NW_006994672.1:0-720 GCF_000164805.1 Carlito syrichta
CCGGAAGTGGGCCCCACACGCCCCTCTCCCTTGCTTCCAAAGGATTGTCTCTTACCTTCCTCCCTTGTCCCTGCCCTTTCCTGACCACTTTACCTGCTCATTTTCTTTTCTCCCACATCCCTCACCTGAGCCCCTTGTCCTTGTCCAGTGGTCTCTCAAGTCCACCCCTGTTCTGTTCCGATTGGAAGCAGAGGAGGTCTCCCTTAGCCAGCCGTCCCTTGCCCACTTCAGTCCCCCCTAAGTCTACCTTCCTCTCTCCTGAACACAATGGAGGGTCTGGAGGAGACCTCCCCTCCTAATCCTGCTTATCCCCGCAGCCAACCAACCATCCGACCTTGTCCTTCTGACCCATTTCCAGATCATTCTCCTACCCAGCGCAGGCAGCACAGGTGCTTTCTGCAACTTGCCCTTCCTGGATCTCAGACACTGCCCTCTACTAGGTGTCTCGCTGTCCTGCCCCGCCCTTCCTTCCCCTACACAGGTTCTCCACAGCTTTTGAAAAGCCACTTTTCTTACCCTCATCCTTCATTCGCTGTCATCCTCTTTTCTCTCTAGCTCTTGGATGTTACTCTTACTTGCTGTGCACACACCTGGCTTCCTGTTTTTCCCTCTGTTCATCATTGATCATGCTCTTCCTTCTGCCCTGTATGCCCTTTCATGCATCCCCACCTGGCCAACGCCTTCTCCTCTTTTAATTTTTCAACTCAGGAATAACCTTTT
>NW_006994673.1:0-3630 GCF_000164805.1 Carlito syrichta
AAAAGATCCAGCTTTGAGACCAGTTTAAAGTACTTTACAATAGCAAACTCAAGATGGTCAAAACCGCTATGTAAATAAATAGTTTTGCTCACAGAAGCTGACTAAATGGGGATGCCCAGTTATGGAGCTCTGAGATGTCCAAACCTCTGGCAGAACATATTTAGGCCACATAAAAGCTGAGGATTAAATAGAACTATTGAGGTCATGCTGTCTCCAGGTCTCATGGTGGTATAGTTTGGGCATCTTTTCTCTCCACATCTCATGTGGAGTGTGATCCCCAGAGTCATAGGTAGGGCGGGTCTAGTGGGGGGTGATTAGGTCATGGGGACGGATCCCTCAGGAATGACTCAGTGCCTTCCCTGTGGTAATGGGTGAGTTCATGGGAGATCTAGTTGTTTAAAAAGGCTGGCATGCCCTCCTCCTTTCTTTCTCCCACTCTGGCCATGAGACACACTGGCTCCCCTTGTTTTCCACTGTGAGTGAAAACTTACTGAGGGCTCACCAGAAGCCAAGCAAATGCTGGTACCATGCTTCTTGTATAGCTTCTTGTGAGTCAAATAAACCTCTTTGTTTATTAATTATCCAGCCTCAGGTATCCCTTTACAGCAGCGCAACATGGAATAATACACATGGATCCCCCCAGACTGGTAGTTCTCAAAAGGTCATCTGATCAGGATTATCTGATGCACTTGCTACATGCAGATCTCTAAGTCCCAGCCATCAAGTTGCAGCCTCAAGAAGGGGCCTTGGAATCTGCATATTTAATAGCTATCCCAAGTCTCCTCTGGAGAATCCTGCTCTGAGTCCCAGGGCAAGTCCTGATCAACTTCACAGGGAGGAAACCCTGGAAGAAGAGAAAGGTTTACTACATTTCTGGGTTTGGTGGTAATTTTAATTACTAAGTCCCCTGCTTGTCTTTTGCAGTTACCACCTTTGTTTAAAGTGACACATATGAGAATAAGAAGACAACTTTAACCAGAGCAGCATCTGGACATTTTCTGTAACAACAAAAAAGAATAGTAGTGCCATGCTATCCAACATAGGAAAAGAGTTATCTTAGATGTGAAATTAATACAAAAACATCTATGTTATGCACTGCATGTCTGTGTCCCCTCCATAACCCATATGTTGAAATCTTCACCCTCAATGTGATACTATTAGGGGGTGGGGTCTTTGGGAGGTGTTGGGTCGTGTAGTTGGAGCCCTCATAAATAGGATTAGTGCCCTTTTAATAGCAATCCTGGAGATTTCTCTTGTCTCCTTCCTGTCATACGAGAATACAAAGAGAAATCAGCCTTCAGCATCCTGAAAGAGGTTCCTCACCAGAACCCACCCTTGCTGGCACCATGATCTGGGACGTCTGGCCTCCAGAACTGTGAGACATAAATGAATGTTGCTGATGAAACACCCAGTTTATGGTATTTTGCTACAGCAATTCAATCTAACTTAAAACAATCTGTTTTTAAATTAATCCCAAAACTTAAAGCAATAAGAAAGAAAACACCGCTAGCACAAGTTATAACATACATTTCTGCACAAGTTCATACATTTCTCTGTATTCTGAAGTCTCTTTAGGATGAATAAACTAAGTCTCAGATGGAAAACATATTTCTTGACGATGGCGACGGGGCAATCTGGTCTATGAAACCCTCTGCAAAGCAGAACGCGGAGGGTCCCTGGCTCTCCCCCGGGGGCTGCCGACGCCAACACTGCAGCCCGCTCTTCGCCCGGAGCTCGGCCGTTGCCATCGCGGGGGCAGCGCGGCGGTCTGGACAGCCATGGCCATAGCGTATGGCACCACCCATGCCTGAGGCGATCCACGGCGTCAGTCCTCGAAGCCCCTGCAGGCAAGACCTGCTGGGATGGCTGCCACCTCTCTGCGACCACGATGTCCTGCCTGCGTGGGTCTCTCCCGTGGGCCCTGAGGCAGGCTTCCCTCTCCGGCCCCGCCCACTTCCGGTCCGGCCCCACCCCCTCTGGGGCGAGCGGATGAGATAGCGCCACCTGCTGGCAACTCAAGGCAACAACGCCGAAACGGGAGAAACAAGCTTGAAAAACAGACACAGGCCAGAGCGGTGAACGGAGGGTGAGCTGAACTGTCCTTACAGCAGACCAGGGGCAACTGACCCTAACTGTGAACTAATTTACCACCTTGATACGAAAGCTAGAAATCAGAGCTGAAGGAACAATGGACTTAAACAAAAAGCCTCAGAGTGTGCTTGACTGGTTTTGTTAGTTAAATGACTTAATTCTACTCCTACTGTGTTGTCCCTTTCTTCGTCTTCTTCTTTCTTTTTTTCTCTTCCTTTTCTTCTCTTTTCTCCTCTCTGTAAACCGTATCTTTCTATAGAGGAACAGCACACCAATAAGGTGGTTGGTTAGCTTGTATGTTAGCATCATTGTATGTTTTATTTTCTTTGTATAGGAGTTGGTTAGTCTGTAGCTGTGGTCTATTGTTTTTATCTGTTTCAGTATAGGTCTCTCTCTCCATTTGTTGGTACACTCGTTTGCTTCCCCCCTTACTCCTCGCTCCACCTCCCTTTTCCCCCCACAGTCTGCTCCATTCTCGACCCTCTCCTAACCACATTTATTTCAGGGAGTAAACCTACAGCCCCTTGCACGGACAGATTCCAAGGCGGTGGGAAGTGGGTTTCAGATTATCCATACACCTGTCGGCGAATACCAGAACCTGCAGATAGATTTTTGAATCACAGCTCCCCCCTTAGGTAAATCTCAAAACTGCAAAAAGGACAACCCCCAACCTACAGTGCAACTCCAGAACTAAACAAAGAGGACATACAGAAAGATTAGGAGACTGAACAAACAGGAGTAAAACCAATCCCTCTACCCCTGAATAACAGAATTAAAGAAGACGTGGAGGGAAGGAAAAAGTAGGGAGGGGGAAAAAACCTGCACAAATGAAGAAAAACTAAAAGGAGAATATAGGTCTCACACAGACCCCTGGGAGATCAGACACTGAGGAAACAGCTTCTGGAACACAAACAATGAAGAGCCCCCAGAATGACTGGTCACATGCAACAAACCAAGACATCAAAACATTAATAGAGAGAATTTAAAAAATTGAGGAGAGACAAGAGGAAAATAGGAAAGAGCTGATGTCAGAAATAACAGCAGTAAAGAATACTGTGATGGAAATAAATAAACTAATAAGCATGGAAAGCAGAATTAGCCAAGCAGAAGAAAGAATCTCAGAGTCGAAGACCAAAACACAGAACTAACCCAAACTGTCAAAAGCATAGAAAAGAAGCTCAAAGAGACAGAACAAAACCTTCAAGAGATGAATGATCACTTCAAGAGACAAGCCTAAGAGTAATCGGCCTTCCCGAGGCAGAGAGAGAAACAGAGGCCACAATAGAACAAACATTTCATGAAATCGTTCAAGAAAACTTCCCTTATCTCATCAAGGATAAAAAAATTCAAACCAAGAGATTCAGAGAACCCCTGCAAGACAACAAATGAGAAGACCAACCCCCAGACATATAATAATTCGTCTAAAAAAGTAGGTATAAAAGAAAAAATCCTAAAGGCTGCAAGAGGAAAAGGTCACACTACGTACCAGGGAAGACCAATTAGAATAGCAGCAGATTTATCTACAGAAACCCTCCAGGG
>NW_006994674.1:0-718 GCF_000164805.1 Carlito syrichta
CATTTCTTTTGATCCCCTAGTATTTTCTCTACCTAAGACATAATGCTCTACCCTGCAACAAAGTATCCAATTAATCTGATTCTTTTAATTACTAAGCATTTAAAATGAGGCACACAGAAAAAAAGAGAATTTGGGGACCAATTTATAAACCAAAATAACATGGAGATTAACAAAGACGTAAGTATTTGGGCTCTGAATTAGTATAAAAATTTAGAAAATTAAAAATTCTGGAAAATTGATTATGATCTTAGAAAAGAAATGTTCAAGTCCTGTAGGAAAAACTGCTCAAAGGCAGTTACACAGTACTAAAAACATCCAAAAACTTTCTAAACTAAAGAAAGTGCTAAAATATTGTTTGGTTATGTTATAACCAAGCCTCAACAGGACTCCATGACCATAATAATAAAAGTCTACCTCTTGGCAACTGCCTCAGGTTCCCTCCCAGTTTGGGAGTTTCTCAGTCCACTCAATAAAGACTGCATTATAAAAAAAAAACTAGCTCTTTTTTTTTTTTTTAATCAGTATTTTTATTATAGTTTTGTGGGGTACAGTTAAGGGTTAGGTGTACAATTACGTTTCATTCAGACACCCTGTTGATAAGAGGTGTTTTCCCAGCCCCAGACAGATATTTGCTACTGTTAATCCCCTCCCCCTCCCCCCCATAGTTTCCCAGTACCGTCAGTCATTTTGATATAGTATTACATTGGGATGTTCAAGG
>NW_006994675.1:0-781 GCF_000164805.1 Carlito syrichta
GTCCAGGTGAGTGGACAGCAGAAGACTGAGGGTTTGACACCATCCTGGGATAAAATGCGAGACCTCATATCGGACATCAAAAATAAATCCAAAGAATATCTGTGTGTGATGGTTCAGGACTGTGGTTCCAGCCACTCTGGGGATGGAGGCAGAGGAGCGCTTAAGTGCAGCCAGTGGAGTCTGCAGTGGCTGTGAGCATGACCCTGTGCTCAAGTCTTACAAATGGGAATTCGACTCCAAATAATAATAACCACCACCACCACCACCACCACCCCTGCCACGCAGCCTGAAGTGTCACACTCAGGGATGGAAGATGAAAATGCATTTACTGGCCTGTCGTTTGTGGGGGATTTCAAAAGTGGACACCAGTCACATCTATCCCACACCTTTGGCCATGCGCCCCAGAAAGTCTACCTCCACCCTCCACATTTGTGACCCACAGGAAAGACGTGTGTAAGCTCACAGAACAGAGGGCCCTGAGCTACATTGGCCATCGGGCAAAGAGCAATCAAGACAATCTGGCAACGCTGCCGCCAGTCCTGGTTCGGGTGGCCCTGTCTTTCACCGTCAGTTGTGGGAGGAGCCCTTCCTCTCCCAATCACACCATCATCCCCTGCCCACACAAACTTTCCCTGGGGAGCCATGGAGGCGCGTTGTGATGCATGTGGGAGGCATCTTTTGTGTTGTCAGAGTCACTGTGTGCTGGGGCTGGGGCATAGGGGCATGATAGTTTCTCCATTGGTCTCAATCTCTGGGCTCAGGTGGTCCTCCTGCCTTGGCT
>NW_006994676.1:0-779 GCF_000164805.1 Carlito syrichta
GGATTCCCCAAGTTGCCCAGGTGGGTCTCGAACCCGCGGGCTTAGGTTGTCCTCTCCCCGCAGCCTCCTCAATCGCAGGATTACAGGCTGAGTCACGGAACCTGGCTATTTTCTGTTATGGTTTGGAGCTGGAGTCTCACTCTGTCGCCCACACTGGAGTGCAGTGGCCGCTCCCGGCCACCGCAGCCTCGACCCGCGGGGCTCCGGCGATCCTTCAACTTCAGCCTTCTAAGTAGCTCTAAATACAGGCGCGTGCTACCGCGCCCGGCTAATTTTTGGATGTATTGGAGAGATGATTCTTGCCCGTTTCTCTTTTCTAATGTAATATTTGTGTGCGATCTGCAAACTCCAATTTCGTATCACATTGGAGATTTGTTATCAGAAGCTACATCCTTCCTTAACTGCCTCCTGCTTCCCGTTCCGGTCATGGTCCTTCCGCGGAACTTGCTCCATGACACCAGGGTGACTGACTGTCAGTCTGGTATGGCTCCAGGTCCCTCCTTTCCTGGGCACTGCTCTCAAGAGCAGCCTTCACTGGATCAGGCGTAGCTCCTAGACCTCACACTTTCTTCTGTGTAATGGTGTGAAAGAGCTCCATGGAGCTCATGCTGGCACAAGAGCCAAAGATACAACATATTCAAGTCCAAGTGTCTGTATTATTATTCTATGCTATTCTGCCATAGAAGTTCAGTCGACATTTGAACTCCCATGTATGCTAATTATTCAGGACACAGGGCTCGAATCACTTGACAGTGGGCCTTCGACCCATTGTGGTTGAG
>NW_006994677.1:0-814 GCF_000164805.1 Carlito syrichta
TACAAATGTCCAAGATATTTTCAAGATGGAATAAAATGTTTAATCAAGTTGGTTTCTGCATCAGCAGAACATTATAAATGAAGTGCATACTTATTCGAGGTCTTTATTGCCAAAATGTAAATGTTAGCCGGGCTCTGTGGCTCAGCCTATAATCCCACACTTTGGAAGGCTGAGGTGAGTGGATTGCCTGAGCCCGCGGATTCGAGACCCGCCTGGGCAACTTGGCGAGATCTCATCTCTACAATAAGTCAAAAACTAGCTGGGCGTGGTAGCAAGCAACTGTAGTTCCAGCTACTTGGAAGGCTGAGGTGGAAGGATCGCCAGAGCCCAGCAGGTCGAGGCTGCAGTGGCCAAGAGTGGCCACTGCACTCCAGTCTGGGTGACAGAGTGAGACTCCAACTCAATAATAATAATAATAATAATAATAATAATAATAATAATAATAATAAAATTGTTGAGAGTTTTAATTGATTTTTTCTGCATATCTGTGTTTGTTACCTGAGATTGTGAACTCACATAAGGACAAAATTCTTGCCAGGGATATTTTCACATGGAGTCATGGTAGACAGCACCCTCGCATTCAGGCATCAGCTTACGCTCCTTTCAACAACTTTGTCTAAAATTCCCCTAAGAAAACTAGCTTTCCCACCACTGACCTGGGCACACAAGCCAGAAAAAAAGCCGCTTATCTTTGTCTCCTTCATTTCCTTCATTCAACAACCCAATTATTACTAAAGTCTCATTCTTCATCTCTGTGGCTGCTTCAAACTCGAAATGGTGGCTAGGTGTAAAGTGGAATTTTAATTGTCGAAAA
>NW_006994678.1:0-1113 GCF_000164805.1 Carlito syrichta
CTGGTAATTTGGCAGAGAATCTATTCTCACGTTATCATTTATGGAAGTAATTTTTAAAGCAATCTTGGCAAATATTTATGAGTTAGGCAGTTGTTCATTCCCTTGAAAATTTCTCCCTATTCTCAGCTGCCAGTAAGTGTGCATGTGAGAGGGAGATGGGAGTGGAGAGAAGGAAGCAGATACAAATCATAACAGTACTGAGAGCAATTGAAAGGGAAAAAGACAAAGTCTCTTTCTTTTTGTTTTAAGCCCCCAAATAAATCTCTTCCATCCACTATTTAAAATTTGTTTAACAGTGCATTTAAAAAATTGATCGTCGTTCCCACAAAATTGTAAACTCTACAAGAATAAGAATTTCACTTGCTTTGGTTGGGATTGTGTCATTATGGCTTTTTCTGGTTGGATAGCAGCAGCTCAATAAACATTTCCTGAATGAATGATTTGACATACATAAGGACTACCCAATTCATATACTGCATAAATATATACTGATCCGATGACTTACACATTCCACTTTTTACATTGAGCAAAAAGATTTAAAAGCCTATGTTCACAAAACTTTTATAGAATGTTCATACCATTTACTCATGGCAGCCTCAAATTGTAATCAACTCAAATGTTTGCCAATAGTAAAAAAGAATAATCAAAAACTGTGGTATATTTACACGACACAAACAGATACCTCACCAATAAAAATGAATGAACTAATGACACATGAAGCAATATTGATGCATTTCATGGAAAATTCTACATTTGTATTGCTGTTGTGTTTATACAAGCATAAATAATGGTCAAAACTCAGCTGTATACCTATGATCTTTGCATATTGATATATATGCCTAAAAAATAATTCCAGCTATAGACTCTTTAAAGGACATACACATTAAGTACAAGGAGTAAGATAGGTTTGAAGAATGGGAAGCGATACACCATGCAAAAACTAACAGGAAGAAGCTGGTGTGACTGCATTAGCATGTACCATCACAGACTTCAACATAAAGAATGTTATGAAAATCAAGATATATCTTTCATAATTGCAAAAGGGTTGATTCACCAGCAAGACATAAAAGTTCAAATGTTTGCACACCAATAACCTAACTTCAAAATACATTA
>NW_006994679.1:0-1495 GCF_000164805.1 Carlito syrichta
AGCCATCCGGCAACTACTTATGTCAGCTACTTAAGTCATCTGGCTATCCAACTGTCTAGCTAGGTAGCTGGCTAGTTAAGTCTACTGGCTAGCCAGCTGGCTACTTCGTTAAGTCAGTTAATTAATTCAGCTGGCTAGGCTACTGGCTAGGTAGGTAGATAGGCAATTAAGTCAACTGGTTAGCCACCTGGTTAACTAGTTAAGTCAGCTTATGAAGTTAGCTGACTAGCCAGCTTGCTAGCTTGTTATGTTAGTTGTATTGCCAGCGGGCTCGATAGTTAAGTCACCTAGTTAAGTCAGCTGACAAGCCCACTGGCTAGCTAGCTAGCTTGTTATTTATTCAGCTGGCTAGACAGCTGGCTAGATAAATATGTCATCTAGTTAATTCAACTGGATAACCAGGTGGCTAGCTGTGTAGCAAGCTAGTTAATTGACCTGGCTAGAAAGCAGGCCAATTAGTTAAGACCACTGGTTAAGCCAGCTGGTTAGCTAGATAGTGACCTAGTTAAGTCAGTTCTCTAGCCACCTAGCTAGCTAATTATGTCAGCTGGTTAAGTCTGCTGGCTATCCAGGTGACCAGAGAGGTAGAGACCTAGTTAAGTCAGCTGGCTATCCAACTGGATAACTAGTTAATTCAGCTAGTTTAGTCACCTGGCTGGCCAGATGACTAAATCAACTAGTTAAGTCAACTGGCTAACCAGCTGGCTAGCTATTTAAGTCACCTCATTAAGTCAGTTGGCTAGCCAACTCGCTAGCTAGTCAATAAGCTAGTTAAGTCAGAAGGCTAGAGAGCTAGACAGCTGGGTAGCTAGTTATATAGCTAGTTATTTCAGCGGCTAACTAGGTAGCCAGCTAATTAAGTCAGCTAGTTATGTCAGTTAGCTGGCTAGTTAAGTCAGCTAAATAAATCAGCTAGCTAGTTATATAGGTAGCTAGGCATCTAGCTAGTTATTTCAGCTAGTAAATTCAGCAGGCTAGCTAGGTAGCTAGCTAGTTAAGTCAGCTAGTAAAGTCAGCTGCCTAGCTGGGTAGCTAACTAGTTAAATCAGCTGGTTAGCCAGCTAGCTATCAAGTTAGGTCACCTAGTTAATTGACCTCGCTAGCTAGCTGGATAGCTAGGTAGCTAGATAGCTAAGTCAGCAGGCAAGCATGCAGGATACATATGTAGCTAACTAGTTAAGTCAGTTGGCTACCCACCTGGCTAGCTAGTGATGTCAGCTAGTAAAATCAGCTGGTTAGCCAGCTGGCTAACGAGTTAAGTCACCTAGTTGAGTCAGCTGGCTAGCCAGCTGGCTAGCTGGTTAAGTTTGCTAGTTAATACAAGTGGCTATCTATCTGCTAGCTAGTTAGTTAGCTAGTTCAGTCAACTGGCTAGCCAGCTGGCTAGCTGGTTATGTCAGCTTGATAAGTCAGCTGGCTATCCACCTGGCTAGGTAGGTAGTTAGCTAATTAAGTCAGCTGGATAGAGGGCCGGTTAGCTAGGTAATTCAGCAAG
>NW_006994679.1:2561-4114 GCF_000164805.1 Carlito syrichta
TAGGTGTCAGCTAACTGGTCTGCCAACTAGCCGGCCAACTAGATAAGTCAGCTTAACCAATCGACCGAATAGTCAACCAACTTGTAAACTGACAACTTAGCTCAGCTAACTAGTCGGCCGACAAGTTAGGTCAACTAAATACTCAGCCAACTATTTGGCACACTAGTTTGGTCAGTAAACAAGCAGGCAACAAGTTAACCTTGCTAACTATTGGGTCAACTCGTTAGTCAGCTAGTTAACACAGATAACTAGTTGGCCGACTAGTTGGCAGACATGTTAAACCAGCTAACAAGTCGGCCGAGTAGTCAGTCAACCTGTTAAACCAGCTAAGTAGTTCGTGTACTCAGCCATATATTAAATCACCTTGCTAACTCGTTAACCAGCTAGTTAAGACAGCTAATTAACTCGTTTACCAAAGAGTTAAAACAGTTAGATAACTCCTTAACCAATTCATTAATTCAGCTAGCTATCTCGTTATCCAACTACTTAAGTCAGCTACCTAAGTCAGCTAGCAACCTAGCTACCTAGACAAGTCAGCTAGCTCACTAAATTTCTAACTATTTAAGTCAGCCATTTAAGTCTGCTACCTAACTAGCTAGCTAATTATTAATCAGCTAATTACTCAGCTAGTTAAATAGTTAGCTAACTATTTAATATAGGTAGTTAAGTCAGCAAGCTAACTAGTTAAATCAGACAGTTAAGTCAGCTATTTAAATAGTTAAGTCAGCTAAGTCAGCTAGTTAAGTAAGCTTTTTAAATTAGTCAACTGGTTAAGACAGCTAGCTAGCTAGTGAGCTAATGCGTTATATCAGCAGTTTGAGTCAGGTTGTTACTTAGTTAACTAACTAATTAAATGATCAGGTTGAGTCAGCTAGCTAGCTGCTTATCAAACGGGTTGGCTCAGTTGCTTGAGTAGGCTATCTATCTAATTAGCTAATGACTTAAGTCAGCTGGATGTGTCAGCTAGCTAGCAAGTTAGGTAATGAGTTAAGTCAGCTGATTATGTCAGCTAGCTAGCTCGTTAGCTAACAAGTTGTCACATGATTAAGTCAGCTAGCTAGCATGTTAAATAACGAGTAAGCTAATTAGTTAGCTAGCTGGTTAAGTTAGCTAGCTAGCTAGGCAGCTAACTATTTAAGTCACCTTGTTAGCTAGGTATCTAGCTAGTTAGCTAACAATCTAAGTCAGTTGCCTAGCTAGGTAGCTAGATAATTAGCTAACTTATTAAGTCAGCTGGCTATCTAGGTAGCTAGCTAGTTAAGTCATCTAGTTAAGTCCGCTGGCTAGCCAGCTGGCTAGCTTGGTAGCAAGCTAGTTAAGTTGGCTAGTTAACTGGTTAGCTGGTTAATTCAGCTAGATAAAAGAACTGGCTAGCCAACTTGCAAGGGTAGTTAACTAGATAGTTAAGTCGGTTAGATAGCTAACTGGATAGCTAGTGATGTTAGCGAGGTAAGTCAGTTGGCTAGCCAACTGGCTAGCTGGTTAAGACAGCTAGTTTAGTCAACTGTCTAGCCAGCTGGCTATGTAGGTAGCTAGCTCGATAAATCAGCATG
>NW_006994680.1:0-670 GCF_000164805.1 Carlito syrichta
GACACATTGTCATGTATTCAAAAGTCCTAAAGCATTCTACATCAGTGCATTCCAATTAGAAAAAAATGCTTTCTCTTTGCCTATTTTGATTGTATATCATTTCAGTAATTTTATCTTCTATAACTGACCAAAGCCAGAGACCGATCTGATTTTGTTCTTTTTTTTTTTTTTTTTTTTTTTTTTTTTTTTTGATTTGGAGTCTCACTCTGTCCCCCAAAATGGAGTGGAGTGGCCGCTCCCGGCCACCGCAGCCTCCACCTGGTGGGCTCCAGCGATCCTTCCGCCTCAGCCTTCCGAGTAACCGGAATTACAGGCATGCGCTACCCCGCCCAGCTGATTTTTTGATTTATTGTAAAAATGAAGTCTCGCTGCCCAGGCGGGTCTCGAACCCGCGGGCTCAGGCAATCCACTCACCTCAGCCTCCCAAAGGCGCGGGATTACAGGCTGAGCCACCGAGCCCGGCTGATTTTGTTCTTAAATGTCATGTATTTCTGAAATTCTGTATTCTGTATGTAAATTACAAATATACTGTTTATTAATTGCTTTATTTGTTTGGTTATTTATTTATTTATTTTGAGAAAGCCGGATTTTTAAGAGGACAAAAAAGTTCCCAGAGTGGGACGGACTCGAGGGGATTGCCCTAATTTGCATTATTTAAAGGAGAACAATA
>NW_006994681.1:0-645 GCF_000164805.1 Carlito syrichta
CTTTTACCTTTGTTAAAATACACCCATGACTGGCCTTACTCCATGAAAAATACCCCAGTGACTGATCCTCCTCTGTGATGGGTGACCCTACTACTTATTTTCCTCTTTATTTGCTAACCAATTGAGTGGTTCTCCTACATAATTTGGACACAGTGAGTAGCCCTCCTCCATTGTGGGAGCTCCAATGACTGTGTCTCTTCAGTGATTAGTGCTCAAGTTACTGGAACTCTCCATAACGGTTGCCCTAGTGACTACTTCATCTCTGTGATGGGTGTCTTGTAGCTGGGATTCTTCTAGATTGGGTGCCCAAGTGACAAGCCTTCCTTTGGTATGAGTGTCCCAAAGACTCACCCTCCTCATTGATGTGTGCCTCAGTGACTGGCCTGCTTCACTGATGGTCATACCAGTGACTGACCTTCCTTTATAATGTGTGCTCCAGTGAGTAGCTCTCCTGTTATTGGTGCCAGAGTGACAAGTTCTCCCTGATGGTTCCCCAGGGACTTGGTTCCTCTGAGTGGTGCCCCTGTGACTGGTCCACACTTGTGTAGGCTGCTCCTTTACTTGCTCTTTCTCTGTGATGGGCGGCACAATGAGTACCTTCCCTCAAAGATGAATGTCCCAGTGACTAACTGGTCCTCCTCTGTA
>NW_006994682.1:0-727 GCF_000164805.1 Carlito syrichta
AACTCATGTTATTTGCACAATCATGAACCAGGATATTTTAGAGTCCTAGACATGATACAGAATAAGAAAAAAAAAAAAGATAAATTATGCATGGCCATGAAAAAATGGAATGCTGAGTTTTAAGTCCTAATCCTGTTTGATGCTAGTGTCCCCTGTACATGCTGAACCCTGTGTGGAATGAGCACCTCCCACTGCAGAACAATCCTTCCCAGGACACATTGCTCAATTTAAGTTCTCATTAGAATGCACCAGAGGCAACCTGACCATTTCTAGACTTTGTTATCTGAATGACATATACCTGACAATGTGATCAGTGTGTTTCTCCCAATTTTCATTTGTTTATGTTCCTGTGCATGTGTTCATGTATGTATAACAATCTTCCTAACCCTACAGTTGATTATTATTAAGATATCTTGTGGGTTATAAATTCCTCTTCTTGGTGTGGTTTTCATTACAACATGGAACGTGATAAATGCTCCCACATGAATTGGGCATTTGTGCAAACTTCAGTAGTTCTTGTCAGCTGCTTATTATAGACCATTTTTGAAAGAAGGAGACCCAGGATCTTAGAGGAAACACCTCCCCAGCCTCCTGTGCCCCTGTTCCTGAGCGGGAGCCCATCTAGGTGGCCCTGAGGTCTCCCTGCAGCCCAGCCTCTGCCCTGCATGGAGGTCCCCTTTGGCTTCACAGAGAGAGACTAACTCATCCTTTTAGTTCTCAAGCCTCA
>NW_006994683.1:0-752 GCF_000164805.1 Carlito syrichta
CTGTTCATGGATTTCATGGTTTGCAGTATTTCAAGGGTAGAAGCAAAGCTGCAACGACATCTCTACATATTCTTGAACTTTAAAGAACTCTATCTAGACTTAGAATTTCTGACCTAAGGGCATGTACTCCTAATCATGTGAGGCGTTGTCAAGACGTGCTCCAAAAGTACTGGCTGACTTTCAAGCCCACAAACCAATGTGACTGCTTGGTTCCCCACCCTTGAAAACACTGGATATTACCCATTTTTAAATGCCATGACTCTCTAACCCAAACAAACAAGATTTGTTGCTTCTGTGATTTGCATTGAGTTGAGAACAGATTGATAATGGGTGTGCTTTCTTTGAGTTATTCATTCATATACTTTAGGCCTTTTTCTATTATGCAGCTTCTATTTTTTCATATTGATCTGTATAAATTTTGAATATTCTATGCTATGCAACATACTAATTTAAGTCTTTTCTCTTATTTTTTTCAGAGCTTTCTTTCTCTTTTATAAAGTTAATTTCATTTGTTATTTCCTGTTTTCTGGCATTTTAGTTGTCTTTAAGATTTTTTTCTGTTTTAAGTCTAAAAGTCCTCATTTTCTAACATTTTAATAATTTTCATAATTATCTTTTCTTTCATCTGGAAGGTATTCTCATAGTTTTTATGCAGGCAAGAAGCATCTTGCCTTCCTTCTATAAAGGATCTTCAGTGAACCCATCACTATTCACTGAATTGTTTCCCAGCTGACGTGCAGGTCATCTTTTTC
>NW_006994684.1:0-680 GCF_000164805.1 Carlito syrichta
AGTAGTATCACAAGGAACTAAGAAGGCAAGTAATATCTTGACGGCACTAATAAGGCAAGTAGTATCCGACAGCACTAATAAGGCAAGTAGTATCAGACGGCACTAATAAGGCAAGAAGTATCAGAAGGCAATAATAAGCCAAAAAGGATCAGACGGCACTAATAACGCTAGCAGTTTCAGACGGAACTAATAAGGCAAGGAGTATCAGGCGCCACTAATAAGGCAAGTAGAATCAGATGGCACTAAAAGGCAAGGAATGTCAGATGGCACTAACAAGTTAAGTAGTATCAGACTAAAATAAGAAGGAAAGTAGTATCAGATGACACAAAGAAGGCAAGTAATATCAGATGGCACTAAGAAGGCAAATAATATCAGACAACACTAAGAAGGCAAGTTGTATCAGGCGGCACTAAAATGGCAAGGAGTATCAGACGGCACTAATAAGGCAAGGAGTATCAGACGGCACTATTAAGGTAAGCATTATTAGACATCACTAATAAGGCAAGTAGTATCAAACGGACCTATTAAGGCAAGTAGTATCAGACGGTACTAATAAGGTAAGAAGTACCAGATGGCACTAATGAGGCAACTAGTATCAGACGGCACAAATAAGGAAAGTAGGATCAGATGGTACTAATAAGGCAAGTAAGATCAGAGGGCACTAAAAGGCAAGTAGTATC
>NW_006994685.1:0-784 GCF_000164805.1 Carlito syrichta
CTGGCATGGTAGTGGAACAGGGGGAGAAGTCTATAAGACCAGAGTCTGGTAAGGAAGGTGTAAAGTTGTAGAAAATAGGCCCAGAGGATGCAGAACCTTTTAAGCCATTGTAGGGACTGTGACTTTGCTCTATGAAATGGAAAGACATAACAAGGACTGGAGCAGATGAATCACATAATCTAACTTAGTTTGCCTCTAATTTCATTAGCATTTTCCCTAGAACACAACTCCTTACTCCTCCTGGGAACTTCCCAGACCCTGGAGCTGATTCATCTCTGTAGTTTGTCTCACCAAATGTGGGAAATGCTCAAAGTCCCTGAGCAGGGGCCCTTGGTGTTTCTTGAATACCCCAAATCAAGGACAACTTACTCTATTTCTTGAATGCCTTTGTTCTCATAAAAGTTTGAAAGAGGTCAACAAGGAGAGGAGAAGCTCGTTCAATGTAAATTATTTCTGGGTCTTTTCATTCTTTTAAAGAATTATGTATTCCTGGGAGAGAATTTTCATACCTCACAGTCTCTTTGATCATTGGCATAATTCTTGCCGGAAGAGTTTCAAATTCTTCATTCTTTTGAATATTTGCTATCTGGAGAGTCTTCGCTTCTATCTGTTGCTCCCTGGCTCTCATTTTTTAGTTCTTCAATTAAAACAAATCTGCTGAGTATGAATCATAATGACCAAATGGCCTCCTTTGGATATTTCCTTTGAACTTCTTCTCTTGCTTAATACCAATTACCAAAATCATCATACATGGGGTCCTAGGACTTCTCTGACTTTCAGTTAA
>NW_006994686.1:0-746 GCF_000164805.1 Carlito syrichta
AAGGGAACAACCTTGGATAAGGAAGTGTTATTTCCTTGTCACTGGCAAGATCATTTGGCCCAAGATGTACAGATGGGGACTGATTGTTGGCCAAGGCATCCAGTGTTAAGGTGACTAGCTAAAATCGCCATAAATTGGAATCAGCTACAAAGTTAGAGGACATAATCTCCATACAAGATGTCCCTTACCTCTGTAACTTTTGAGTTACTCTCAGAACACTTTCAGGTTTGATAATTCACTAGAATTGGGACTCACAGAACTTATTGAAAGCTGTTATACTCACGATTATGGTTTATTACAGGGAAAGGATACAGATTAAGATCAGCTAAAGGAAGGGACATAAAGGGCAGTGTCCAAGAGGGGTCCACACACTTAAAGCTTCCATTGTCCTCTTCCTGTGATTTTTCTCTTACTTTTGGCACTCTGTTCTCAAGCCTTCAGACCTAGACTGGACCTATACCATCATCTCTGCAGCTGTCAGGCCTTCAAACCGCACCACTGGCTTTTCTGGGTCTCCAGCATGCATACTAAAGACCGTGGAACTTCCTAACCTTTATAATCACGTGAACCAGTACCTTATTATATCTATCTATCTATCTATCTATCTATCTATCTATCTATCTATCTATCTATCTATCTATCTATCCTCATCATCTAGCTA
Source organism: Carlito syrichta (assembly GCF_000164805.1). Taxonomy (NCBI): domain Eukaryota; kingdom Metazoa; phylum Chordata; class Mammalia; order Primates; family Tarsiidae; genus Carlito; species Carlito syrichta. The sequence goes on from NW_006994686.1 coordinate 662, forward strand.
TCAACTCTCTATCTTTCCATGTTTCCTATTGGTTCTTTTTCTGTGCAGAATCCTGACTAATACACTGCCTGATAGATGGAACCAA
>NW_006994687.1:0-3443 GCF_000164805.1 Carlito syrichta
GTCTCTGGGGTACCCATTACAGATGAGTGCTAGTCACTGGGGCACATATTAATGAGGGAAGCCTGTGACTGGGGCAGCAATCTCATAAGGTGTCTCCTCGTTGAAGTATTCATCAGGGAGACTATCCAGTCACTGGGACAACCATCACAGAAAAGTGTCAGTCACAGTGGCACCCATCAGAGTAATAGACCCATCACTGAGGCAATCATCAAAAAAGAGAATCAGTCAGGGAAGGCACACACCACAGAAGAAGGCCAGTAACTGAGTCCATTCATTGGGAAGGGCCCAGTCACAGGGGCTCCCATAATAGAGGACAGATGGTCATTTGGGGAGGCATCACAGATGAGAACCAATCACTGACACACTCCACCCATGTGGAGGAGAATCAGCTAGTGAGACAGCTATCAGAGTAGAGGTCCAGTCGCTGAGAACCCATCACAGAGGAGGAGCATCCACTGGGGGCACCAATCTCAGAGAAGGAGCAATTATTTGGGAACTCATAACTGAGGTGGCCAGTACTTGGGACATTTATCACAGAGGCAGGCCGATCATGGGACACCCTTCAAGCAAAGGGCTATTCATAGGAACACCCACAGAGGGGCATTGTCACTATGGCACTGATAACAGAGGAGGGTCAGTTACTGGGGCACCCATTATGAAGGAGGGTCAGTTACTGGGACAACCTTCACCAAGGAGCGTCTGTTACTGCGGTGTCCCCATCACTGAAAAGGGACCGTCACTGAGACACCCATCACAAAGGAGAGCTAGTCAATGAGGTGTGCAATATGAAGGAGGACCAGTTATTGAGAACCCCATCACAGAGATGAGCTACTCACCAATGCACCTATTATGAAGCTGGACCAGTCATACGGGCAGAAAACACTGAGGAGAAACAGTCATTATGTGTGACTGTGAGGAGAAACAGTCACACATAATGAAGTAGGGATAGTCACTGAGGCACCTAATAGGAGACCCAAACACTGGGTATTGATCACAGAGGAAAAATTTTAACTCGGGCATCCATCATTGAGGGAAGTTCAGTCACTGTGACATTCTAAACAGAGGAGGGCTATCCCAGTGGCATCGATTTTAGAGGAGTCCGTTATTGGGCATTTATGACAGAGGTACCAAGTTACAGAGACACCCATCACAAGGGCAACAATTATGGAGAAGTCCCAGTCATTGGAAAAACCATCACAGAGGAGGCCCCGTCACTGGGACATCCATTATGAAAGAGGTTCAGTTACCAGGACTCACATCACAGAAAAAGTCTAGTCACTGCAGCACCCACAACAGAGCACCGTCAATCATTGGGGCAGCACTCACAAAGTAGGCCCAGTCCCTGGATGTAAGAAACAAAATGATAATTCATTTTCAGAATTGCAATTTGTTACTTCATTTTCTTCCTCCTTTATTAGCGGTCTTTCATTCTGAGCAGACTTCTTTTGTGGAACATTAAGAACCAATGACAATCCAGAGACATGTATTTTACATTATATGTGTAGAAACTGCTTGTTTTATACCTTTTATTGTACAAATTTATTGCTTAGGCGACGTCTGGGGAAGTGATGTAACCTCTGAAGTACTCAGTCAATGGGGAACAAGTGGATAAACCTGCGCTTTAGGACATAATTAGACTGGCTATAACTGCCTCGGGGTGCCTGCTCACCCGAGAGACACCTGTACTTGCAAGAATGAGATTAAAGATCTGTTTCACTCTCCTGATCTCTGAGTCTTCGTGTCACACTTTAATGATGAAAAAGAGGAAGGTTGATCCCCTCTCCCACACCATGGGGGCTCAACCAGGATACCTGCAACTGTGGGACGGAACCCCTACTGGAAGGAAGAGACGAGTACCACTCAGTTTTAGGTGGCTTATTCTGGCTGAGAGATTCTAATTCCTGCTGTTCTGCAGGTAGACCTGAGATGTTATCTGAAAATAGAGGAGAGTCTGACAAGGCAGACACTACCCATGGCAACCCAGTAACATCGTTCATGAGCCAAGGTAGGAAATTTGAACTTGGAGTACTGTCTTGGTAGTCACGAAATTCCTAGAAGTTAAGTGAGTGTGGCTGAGATGTATCTCAAGATACTAAGCAAGTCCTAACCTTTGCAAGAAACATCCAGTAACTAGTATTTGAGGACTTTGGGAGAAATTCAGAGTCATCAAGTTGGCAAAAAACAAAACAAAACAAAACTCCATTATGGGGGGGGCACTGACCATTTTAGGAGGAACTCAGGGACTACACAGTTCAACTGATAACTGGGAATGTATAATAAGAAATCTAGACCTAGGAAGGGAAGTCAAGAGGACCCATTGAAATTCTCCCAGATAGTTCATTGGGACGATGTTAAAGAATAAAAAAAAAAATGATTTCAAACCTAAAGGAATAAAAAGAAGAAAATGACTGAATTTGTTTGTATGGACTAAGGAAACTATCTACGAGATCTCTATGTTTTGGGAAAAACTTTGCTCCCATGAGGACTGGTTTTGTCAGACTTTTGTAAACAATTAGCCTTCTGTTTTATCTGAGGAATAAAATTATGTCCTTTGTTGGCTTTCAGGAACTGTTTCTATGTTTTCCCTTCAACAGGAAATAAAGGCAGGAAAACATCTGGGTCTCTAGAAGAGAAAGATAAATCTTGGTATCCATTCTTTTGCATTCACCCCCTTATAACTTCTAAGAAACCCAGGGATCAGGGATATGCGAATTGATCAGAAATTCAAAAACTGAGATCCCCAAACTCTATGCGCTTGTTTCCTAATTTGAAATGAGAATTGCAACAAAGCTAGATGGATATTGAAAAAATCACTTTTTCCCTTGGAGTTCCAGATGAAGACTCAAAATTGTTCCTGCTGAGGGAGGTCCCTTGGGGCAGGGTGAAATTGGCTTTGCTAATGCCCCATTTACTAGTACTAAAGTAAGAAATTTCAAAAGGAACTTAAATTATTATTAGATAATCTTTTAGGATTAGCCTATCAGATTGATCCATTTATCAGACCTAATATATATACACACACACATATATAGACAGATAAATAGATGATAGATAGATAGATAGATAGAAAGGTAGAGAGAAGAGAGAGAGAGAGAGAGCACTGATGTCTATTAGAACATTCTATTTATTGATGAAGAAAGGGGAATGATTCAAAGGGCTGCTATGTTTATTTGGGAACAGGAACATCCCCTGAGCCTAGAAGGAGTACAACCAGTCAAACATAAATATCTAAACAGAAACACCAGATGGGGTAATAATAACCTAGGAGATAGAGTTAAAATGCAAGATTTGAGGAAATTAAAGGGATATAAGAGTCAGCCCCAAGATCCCAAAATGTCTCAAATAACTTTAAAATACAACAAGAAAAGGAGGAAATTTAAACGCCATTTTTACACCGAATTAGAGATTAAATGAGAAAGTATTCAGGGTTAGACCCAGAAGAT
>NW_006994688.1:0-3300 GCF_000164805.1 Carlito syrichta
GAGCGAGCCGACTGGCCAGCCAGCTTAATTAGGCAGCCTGCTGGTTGGACATTTGGATCGCCAGCCAGTTTAACTAGCCAGCCACACTGCTGGCTAGCCAGCTGACTTAACTTGCAAGCTACATCGCTAGCCAGTTGGCTAGCCTCTAGAATTAACCAGCTGTTTTAACCAGCTAACCATCTGAATTCACTAGATTTTGATCTAGCTAGTGAGCTGGCTAGCCAACTTACATAATGAGGTGACTTAACTAGCAAGTCAGCTGATTACCCACCTGACTTAACTAGTTGATTAACGAGATAGGCAGCTATCCAGACAGGTGACTAAACTAACTGGCTTAACTAGTTATCCAGTTGACTTAACTAGCTCTCTACCTCTCTAGAAACCTGAATAACCATTGACTTAACTAGTTGACTTAATTAGTTAGCCATCTGGCTAGCCAACTGACTTAACTAAGTCACTAGCTAGATAGGCAGCTGGCTAGTCAGCTAACTTAACTGGCTGCCTTAACTAGCTGGCTTGCTTTCTAGTCAGTCGAATTAACTAGCTTGCTACTTAGCTAGCCAGCTGACTATCCAGCTGAATTAACTAGGTGACTTATCTTACTAGCCAGCTGTTAGCGAGCTGACATAACTGGCAAGCTACCTACCTAGACAGCTGGCTAGTCAGCTGACTTAACTTGGTCACTTAAGTATATAGCCAGCTGGCTAGACAGCTGAGATAACTAGCTAGCTACTAGCTAGCAAGCTGGCTAGCCAGCTGACTTATCTAGCTGAATTAATTAGCTAGCCAGCTGGCTAGCCAGATGAATTATTTGCCTAGCTACCTAGCTAGCCAGCAGGCTAGCCAGTCAACTTAACTAGATGACTTAATGAAGTAGCCAGCTGGCTAGCCAGCAGACTTAACTAGCTAGCTACCTAGCTAGACAGCTTGATAACCAGCTGACTTAACTAGCTGACATAACTAGACACCTGATGGCTAGCCAGATGACTTAACTAGCTACCTACATAACCCTCTTGTTTGCCAGCTGACTTATGTACCTAACTACCTAGTTAAGTCAGCTAACTTATCAGCCGACATGTCGGCTGATAGCTAACCTGCTGGCCAGAGAGCTGACTTAACTAGGTGACTTAACTAGCTAGCCAGCTGGCTAATCAGCTGACTTAACTAGCTAGCTAACTTGCTAGTCAGTGGGCTACCCCACTGACTTAACAAACTGACTTAACTAGCAAGCCAGCTGACTTAACTAGCTGACTTAACTAGCTAGCTACCTTACAAGCCAGCTGTCTTAACTAGCGGATTTAACTAGCCAGCTACCTAGCTAGCTATCATATAGCTAGCTGACTTAACTAGCTGACTTAACTAGCTAGCTAGCTGAAATATCTAGCTGACTTTACTAGCTAGCTTCCTAGCTAGCCAGCTGACATAACTAGTTGAAATATCTAGCGAGCCAACTCGCTACCCATCTGATGTAACTAGCTTTTTAACCAGCTGGTCAGCTGGCTATACAACTGACTTAACGAGCTGACAGCTATCCAGCCAGCTTGCTAAGCTAGCTGACTTAACTAGGTCTCCAGCTGGCTAGCCAGTTGACTTAATTGGCTAGCTACCAGGCTAGCCAGCAGCCTAGCCAACTGATTTAACTTGCTGACTTAACGAAGTAGCCAGCTGGATAGCCAGCTGACTTAACTAGCTAGATACTTCCATATCCCGCTGAATTGCCAGCTGACTTAATTACCTAGCTTCCTAGCTAACCCACTGGTTAGTGAGGTGACTTAACTAGGTGACTTAACTAGCTAGCCAATTCGTTAGCCAGCTGACTTAACGAGCTAGCTACCCAGCTAGGCAGGTGGCTAGACAGCTGACTGAATTAGCTGACTCTACTAGCTAACCAGCTGACAAAACTAGCTGACAACTAGCTAGCTACACAGCAAACCAGGTGACTTTAGTAGCTGAAATAACTAGCTAGCTTCCTATCTATCTAGCTAGCTAGCCAACTTAACTAGCTTACTTAACTAGCTAACTAGCTGACATAACTAGCCTACTCAAATTGCTGGCTACCTAGCTAGCCAGTTGAATTTACCAAAGGAAATAACTAAACAGACAGCGGTCTAGCCATCTGAATTAACTAGCATTTTTACTAGCCAGCAAGCTGGCTAGCCAACTGACTTAATGAGGTGACTTAACTAGCTACACAGCTGGTTATCCAGCTGACTTAACTAGTTGATTAACGAGGTAGGCAGCTGGACAGCCAGGTTTTTAAACTAGATGGTTTAACTAGTTATCCAGCTGGCTAGCCAGCTGAATTAACTGGCTCTGTAGCTCTATAGCCACCTGGATAGTCAGCTTTCTTAACTAGCTGAATTAATTAGCTAGCCAGCTGGCTAGCCATCTGACTTAACTATGTTACCAACTAGCTAGTAAGCTGGCTATCCAGCTGACTTAACTAGATGTTTTAACTAGATACCCTGCTTTCTAGCCAACTGAATTAACTAGCTTGCTACATAGCTAGCCAGCTGCCTCCAACTGAATTAACTAGGTGACTTATCTTTCTAGCAAGCTTTCTAGCAAGCTGACTTAACTGGCAAGCTACCTAGCTAGCCAGCTGGCTAGTCAGCTGACATAACTTGGTCACTTAAGTATCTAGCCAGGTGGCTAGACAACTGACATAACTAGTTAGTTACCTAGGTAGCATGCTGGCTTGCCAGCTGATATAATTAGTTGAATTAACTAGCTAGCCAGCTGACTAGCCAGCTGACTTAATGGCCTAGGTACCTAGCTAGCCAGCAGGCTAGCCAGCTGACTTAACTAGCTGACTTAACGAAGTAGCCAGCTGGCTAGCCAGCAGAATTAACTAGCTAGTTACCTAGCTAGACAGGTGAATAACCAGCTGACTTATCTAACTGACATAGCTAGACACCTGATGGCTAGCAAGCTGACTTAACCAGCTACCTACCTACATAGCCCACTGGCTTGCCAGCTGACTTAACTACTTAACTATCTAGCTAACCTACTGGCCAGTGAGCTGACTTAACTAGGTGACTTAACTAGCAAGCTACCTGGCTAGCCAGCTGGCTTAAGTAGGTAGCTATCCTGCTAGGCAGCTGGCTAGCCAGCTGACTTAACTCGCTGACTTAACTTTCTAGCAAGCTGACTTAACTAGCTAGCTACCTAGCTAGTCAGCTGACTTAACTAGCTGATTTAACTAGCTAGCTACCTAGCTAGCCAGCTGACTTAACTAGCTGATTTAACTAGCTAGCTACATAACTAGCTATCATGTATCTAGCTGATGTAACTAGCTGA
>NW_006994689.1:0-730 GCF_000164805.1 Carlito syrichta
TCATTTTTAAAAATCAACAAAGATCTTCCCGGAAAGAAGCTAATTGGAATGACTTCTAGTTCCATGCTCTTCCCCACCACCACAGTGCCTGGCTGGACACTGCCAGGAAGGGCTGTGAAGGGAATACAACAAAGCAGCCAGAGGCAGAGTCCCAATGGAAAGATGAAACAGGCACCATGCCACCATCTTGAAAACTGGTCAGGTAAATGCTCCAACTTGCTCATCATGAAGCAACAATCTGATCTCTGTGACTAGCCAGCTAACTACTCAGGGTTGGTTCTGACCAAGAGGAATATCCTGAAGACACAAACTTCAGAGGGAAAAAACAAGTACTGTGTCTCAGGTGCCCTATCCACTACCTGGATTCAGCCATGGGACAAAGGGTATGACCAGAAAAGGATGAGGAAGAACCTTGAAGAGATCAGTGGTGAGTCTGGGGCTGACAAAACACCCTCCTTCCCAGTGATCCTCTGAGATTGATGAACCAAGATGGATCCTGGCTGTCAGCCATGATAGGAAAAATCTACTCCATGATAAGCCTGACTGGGGAGCAACCTCACCAGTAACTAGGGAAGAGGCAATCCCACATCTCCCCATCAGAGGGGATCCACCTGACCACATAAGAATGGGAGGGGAGGACTGATGCCTCACTCACTCCTCCTATCCTCTCCTACTTCCCTTGACTGGGCACTGGAGAGATTGTGAATGAGGCTGCAGCTCAGGAGACAGT
>NW_006994690.1:0-502 GCF_000164805.1 Carlito syrichta
ATTCATCCGATCTTGCCCTAAGCAACATTTTTTGGTTTGTTTCCCAGATGAAAAAAGTCCTCAAAGAGAACATTTTGCCCATGTGAAAGAGGTAAAACAACAACAAAAACAGCAGAAGAACTAAAAGGCATCGAAACTGAGTTCAAAAACTGTTTTGAGCAGTGAGAAAGTGTCTTGATAAATGTAGTGCATCAAATGGAGAGTACTTGGAAGATGACTGAAGTTTAAGCACGCAAAAATAAATGTACAATTTTTTAATAAATAAATTCTAGGTCTTTTTTGGATCCCCCCCCTTGTATTCTGCAGAATATCTGATGAAAGCCTAGTGCTTTGGGGATGACTCAAGGACCTGGTTTTCTTTTTTTTTTTTTTTTTTTTTTTTTTTAATAATTAATCAGTATTTTTATTATAGTTTTGGGGGGTACAGTTAAGGGTTAGGTGTACAATTACGTTTCATTCAAACACCCTGTTAATAAAAGATGTTTTCCCAGCCCCAGACAGA
>NW_006994691.1:0-704 GCF_000164805.1 Carlito syrichta
AGTTCTGAGGCTGATATCGCAAAGGGCAGGAGGACCTGCTTGTTTCCCTGACATGCTTACATCTATTAATTTAAATATTAGCTTTTTGGCAATCTACAGATACATTGAAATAACCATTAAGTTAACATCACTTTCTCAGACATGGAAATTAGAATAAAGAATTCATATGAAACCCTAAACAATCGTGAATAGTCAAAAGAATCCTTATCAAAAGAAACAAAGCAGGAGCTATCGCTGTTCTAGACTTCAAACTTTACTATAAGTTTACAGTAATCAAAACAACCTGGAATTGGTAAAGCATAGTTACAAAGGCCAATGGATAAGGAAAGAGAATGAAATCCTCAAATTCTCAACCAACTCATCTTTGAAAAAACCTACAAGACCCACAGGGGAATATAGAACATATACAGTAAATAGTGCTGGGAAAAGGCTGAACACATGCACAACATTGAAACAGGACCCCTAACTATCACCATAAACATTAACACTAAATAGATCAAAGGCCTAAATGTAAAACATCAAATTATAATAATCTATGAAAACTCAGGAGGCACCTTAGATAACTCAGGAGTCACCTTTAGGGAAACAGGAACCGGGAACTAATTCCTCTTCAGAAACCTAAATGCCCATACCTTTAGAAGAAAGTTAGACAAGTGGGATCACATCAAATTAATACAAGTCTGCAAAACAGAAGAAACCATCAA
>NW_006994692.1:0-647 GCF_000164805.1 Carlito syrichta
CTCCCCTCAACACTTGGTTCCCAACCCTCACCTGTGACCTAAAGGAAATGTACCAATACTCTGATTGGGCTGGTGCGGTAACCAAAGTAATTTCAAAGCTAGGCTATAATAAGCAGTATCAGTTTTATGTATGCCCCGGCCATGACCAGGACGAGGCATGCGCAGACCCTGGCCAATATTATTGCCCAGCATGGGCCTGTGTCTCCAAAGGCACCATACCTTGGGTCCCTGCCAAAACCAATGACTTAATCACTATAAAAAGAAACCCCTCAGGTTATAAGAAGGGGCCCTGTCAGATTCAGGGTATGTTTGTGACACCCTCCCTCTCCTACTGTGACCCCCTCATGATAGACTTCACCCTGGCGGGGCACTGAGTTACAGACTGGATGGTCAGGAAAACGTGGGGAATCAGGTTATATGACGACCCTAGAACAGGATGGCATGATCTAGGGAGTCTTTTCATGATTAGACTAAAAGTCCAAACCCTCAGTGCCACCCCGGGGTTCACCTGATTTAATTTTGGACACCATATTCGGGGGTTCGCACCACCCACAGATAAGCCAACTACTGAATCAATTCCTAGACCTGAGCCAAGCAGTGCGCTTTTCACTACTGCCATGCACACCCCGCGCCATGGTAACACTGCA
>NW_006994693.1:0-888 GCF_000164805.1 Carlito syrichta
GACACCTGATGGGAAGACAAAGCCCTAGAAACATAGTAATTCACCTACACAAAGTAGGTATAAAAGAAAAAAATCCTAAAGGCAGCGAGAGAAAAAGGTCAGAGTACCTACCAGGGAAGACCGATCAGCATTGTTCCTCATTTATCTGCAGAAAAAATACAAACCAAAAGGGACTGGACTCTAATTTTTCATATTCTCAAAGATAAACAATTTCAGCCAAGAATTTCCTACCCAGACAAGCTAAGTTTCATTAGTGATGGAGAATCAAAATCTTTCCCAGATATCAAATCCCTAAGAGAATATGTTGCTTCCAGACTAGCTCTACAGGAGTTGCTGCAGAAGGTGTTGAGCACAGAAGAAAAAATAGAATGGCCATGCATTTCGCAAGAGTACAGGCAAACACAGAGCCAACAGAGCATATAGTACACCCACAAAATTTAAAACACACACATGTTTATTAACACAAAAATTAAAATAAAACAAAAGAGCCTTATAATTACCATATGACAGGGATAAACTCTCATATTTCAAAAATCAGTCTGAATGTGAATGAACTAAATGCACCACCAAAAAGACATAGAACGGCAAACTGGATTTTTTTAAAAAGCATGACTCAACAGTATGCTGTCCCCAGGAAACTCATCTTACTACAAAGGACAGCTACAGACTCAAAGTAGTTAGAGGATAAAAAATGAAATTTCAGGTGAACACAAAACAGAAAAAGGCAGGAGCTGTGATTCCAATATTATACAAACAGCCTTCAAACTATCAAAAATTGAAAATGATATAGAAGGACACTACATAATGATAAAGATTCAATCCACTAGCAAGAAATATACATTCTAATCACATATGTATCTAACACAAGAACACCAAAATTTAGAAAGC
>NW_006994694.1:0-682 GCF_000164805.1 Carlito syrichta
CTATGAATAAGTTTCTAAAGTAAAATATATGCCCTGACTTAAAAGCTTTGTAAGAATTATCTGGACATAAACAATAAGTGACTAGAGATCAGTGTTGATTGTTTCCTAGCAACAAATTAAATGTCAATATATTCTTGATATTCACATGGTCTTCTCACTTCAGAAATCTGTTCTTTAAGGTCAAGGTTAATTAACACTTCAGATAATAATATAGACCCCTTGTCAAAGGTGAGTTATTCTGGCAAATGTCATCAGATCAGTCATAGGAAATGGGGGCTATTTATGATCACACTCACAGCTGACTTGTCACATGGAATTGTTTGTAAATCATGGCAGCTTTTGTTTTGTTTTCAGGCCTACACTCTAACCAGCAATTGCCAAATGCTAATATGTTGGTGTAGGGCCAAATAGGTAATTCCTTTTCTTTAGATCTATCATTTGTACATGAAACATTTCATCTGGTGAGCCTCGGCATAATAAAATCTAATTGCAAAAGAAAAAAAGCTTCAAAAAAAAAAAAAAGCTAGAAAGTTCTATCCCATGACTAAATCTATGTGTGCTAAAACATCCTTTGTTTGGTCAAACTTACTTCTGGGATCTGACTTTGATCCATTAGTTCCCAAATTTCAATTCAACTGACCAACAATGCACTGAAACACCTGCAATTTACCAGGACCCTAAA
>NW_006994695.1:0-596 GCF_000164805.1 Carlito syrichta
CACGAGGTCCCCCTACGTGGCCCAGGAATGTCTCAGACGCCCAAGCTCCAGTGGTCCGTTGCCTTGTCCTCCCAAAGCCACAGCCCGATTTTCTGCCATTCCACCATCTTTCATGAACTCTAGGCCCAAGGCTGATTCTTCCTTCCCAAATGATCGCTGTCTGCTCACGATGATCCTAACTGCATATACAAATGGATGCTCTTTTTTTCTTTTTTTCCTTGTTTTCTTTTAGTAGGAGTCTTACTTCTTCAACCAGGCTGGATGGTGGTGGCTCGCTCCTGGCCACTACAGCCTCAGGATGCCAGTCCCAGGCTATCCTTTACCCGACCTTCCGAGGACCCAGAACAACAGGCACACGCCACCACCTCTGGCTAATTTGGGATAGAGGGTAGAGAGGATGTCTTGACAAGGTGCATGAGGGGTTTTCAGCCCATGGGCTTGGGCCAATCACTAGCCTCAGCCTCCCAGAGTGCTGGATTGACAATGCAGAGCCCCAGAGCCCTCCCTCAATCCATCATCATAAATGAATCTGAAGGCCTTTTGTGGCAGTCCATGCATGGTATCCCCAGCGATCTGGGAGGTTGAGGTGGGAGGAC
>NW_006994696.1:0-743 GCF_000164805.1 Carlito syrichta
CTTACTCCAGTTAGAATAGCTATTATCAAAAAGACAAAAAAGTAACAACTGCTGTTGAGGATGTGGAGAAAGGGAAATCCGGGCACACTACTGGTGAGAATGTAAATTAGTACACCTGTTATGAAAAACAGAAATAATTTTTATTAATTATTATCAATGTTATAAGTAGTAATATTTATATAAATATTGAATCGTAATTCTATTAATATCTATAATTAAGAGATTAAAAAAATAAAAATAGACACATAGTCCAATGGACCAGAATACAATCTATCTAAAATTGTATTCTACTATACAATCAGCAATTTTACTAATGATTATATGCCCAAAGGAATTGAAGTCAACATGTTGAAGAGATATCTGCACTTCTGTGTTTATTATAGCATTACTCACAATTGCTACAGAATGAAATCAACCTAAACGTTTACAAGCAGACAAAGGAATAAAGAAACGGTGGTATATACACAATGGAATACTATTCAGCTACTCACAAAGAATGAAATTCTATCATTTGTCGCGCGATGGATAAACCGGGAGGACATGTTAAGTGTAGTAAGTCAGGCACAAAAAGACAAATATCGCATGATCTCACTTACATGAGAAATTTTAAAAAGCTGACCTCAGAGAAGTAAAAAGTAAAATAGTGGTTTATTATTGACTGGTAAAGATGAGAGGAGACTGGCTAATGGGTACAAAGTGTAGTTACATAGGAGATAAGTCCTGATTTTCTATTACATAGTAGG
>NW_006994697.1:0-773 GCF_000164805.1 Carlito syrichta
TTACTTGACCATTAGTTGGGATCCTTTGCAACCAGTACTATACATCAAAAATATATATAATACATCAATAAGAGGAACACCAATGGTAGCTCCTATGCCTTTCATTCTTCAGTTATGACTAAAAATTGGATTGAACTATCCAGTTTTAAGGTTACGTACATAAGATGACTGTTCTGAACCAGGAGTACTTGTGCTCTGTGTTCCTAAAGATAGGTTTTATTTGTTAGAAAGAATCTACCTGGGAAGTTCTATAGTACACATCTCAAACTCATTATCCCTAACACTAAGCTAAAGCACCTTGAACACTGAAAACTAAATGCCACATTGGCTTCAGAAGCAGAGGAAGTGTTTTGCTTCTGTAGTCTATCCATAGTACACTTGGTCACATACCAAGTGCTCTCTTTAAAGTCCCCAAAACCCGAATGATCTTGAACACGAAAACATGTATTGTGCTGCCAAAAGCCCTAATGACCAAGGGCAAGTAAGATAGAAATAAGAGCACTAAAGAGGTCTGACCCAATTTTGGATTCTAGCCAGGTGTTAAAGAACTGGCAAGTGCTTCCAGCACAGGTCACACCAGCTTAATTAACAATAATAAAAGCTTTTTGGAAGATCAGAGGGAAATTAAATAGTTAAGATAAATGATGTAACAATTTTGTCTCAACCAGAGAAAGGGAGAGGAAGGAATTTAATAACATGATCCCAAGTGGAATTGCAGGTTAATGACCTTGCACTTTATAATTTAATGGGGCACACATAGTACCAGCCTGAAA
>NW_006994698.1:0-493 GCF_000164805.1 Carlito syrichta
CCATGCCAAGCGGTCAACAAACTAATCATTTCGCTCGCCAGCCAACAGGTCAACTAACTTGTCAACTTGCTCACCGGCCAACAGGTTAGATAACTATTCAGTTTGCTTGCCAACTGACTAGTTAAGTCAGATCACTTGCCGGCTCGCTCGCTGACCATCTAGTTAATTCTTCTGACCAGTCAGCTCACTCGCCAGATGAATAAAATCAGCTGACAAGTCAGCTCACATGCCATCCAACCTAAGTCAGCTAACCAGTCAGCTCACTCACTGGCTGAGTAGTTAAGTCAGTCGTCATATCGGGTAGCTAGCTAGTTAATTCAGCTGAATAGCCAGTTAGCCAGCTAGTGAAGTAACCTAGATAAGTCAGTTCACTAGCCAGCTGGTTAGCTAAGTAGCTAGGTAGTTAAGTCAGTTGGCAAGCCTGTGGGCTACTTATGTAGCTAGCTAGTTAAGTCAGCTGGTTATCCAGCTGGCTAGGGAGGTAGCTAGGCAG
>NW_006994699.1:0-2759 GCF_000164805.1 Carlito syrichta
ACTGTCTAGCCAGCCGGCTGGCTATTTAAGCTAGCTGGCTAGCTAGGTTACCAGCCTGCTAGCAAGCTAGCCGGCTGCCTAGCCAGCTGGCCATCCAGGTAGCTAGCTAGTTGAGCCATCTGGCTAGTCATCTAGTCAACCAAGTAGCTAGCTAATTAAGTCATCTGGCTTGCCTGCTAGCCAGCCAAATACCTCATCAGCTAGTTAATTCAGCTAGCCAGCCAGCTAGCTAGTTAAGTCAGCTAGCTAGTCAGCTAGCTAGTCAGCTAGCCAGTTAAGTCAGCTAGCCAACTAACTAGCCAGTTAACTAGCTAGTTAAGTCAGCTAGTTAAATAGTTAGCTAACTTAAATTCAGGTAGTTAAGTCAGCTAGCTAACTAGTTAAGTCATCCAGTAAAGTCAGCTATCTAAATATGAAGTCAGCTACCTAAGTCAGCTAGTTAAGTTAGCTTTTCAAATTTGTCAGCTGGTTAAGAGAGCAACCTAGCTAGTAAGCTAACGGGTTATGTCAGCAGGTTGAGTCAGGTTGTTAGCTAGTTAACTAATGGGTTAAATGAGCTGGTTGAGTCAGCTAGCTAGCTAGTTAGCAAACGGGTTGGCTCAGCTGATTGAGTAGTCTAGCTAGCTAGTTAGCTAACGAGTTAAGTCAGCTGGATGTATCAGCTAGCTATCTAGTTAGCCAACGAGTTAAGTCAGCTGGTTGTGTCAGCTAGCTATCTCATTAGATAACAAGTTAAGTCAGATGATTAAGTCACGTAACAAGCACGTTATATAACATATAAGCTATCTAGTTAGCTAGCTGGTTAAGCCAGCTAGCTAGCTAGTCTGCTAACTATTTAAGTCAGCTTGTTAGCTAGGTATCTAGCTAGTTACATAACAATTTAAGTCAGCTGACTAGCTAGGTAGCTAGTTAGTCAGCTAACTATTCAATTCAGCTGACTATCTAGGTAGCTAGCTAGTTAAATCACCTGGCTAGCCAGCTGGCTAGCTTGGTATTGAGCTAGTTAAGTCAGTTGGCTAGCTAGCTGGATAGCTGGTTAATTCAGCTAGATAAAGAACTGGCTAGCCAACTGGCAAGGTAGTTAACTAGATAGTTAAGTCAGCTAGATAGCTACATGGCTAGCTAGTGATGTTAGCGAGTTAAGTCTGCTGGCTAGCCAACTGGCTAGTTGGTTAAGACAGCTAGTTTAGTAAGCTGTCTAGACTAATGGCTACTTAGGTAGCTAGCTAGTTAAGTCAACATGATAGCCAGCAGGCTAGCTATTCAATGCCCATAGTTAATTCAACTGGCTAGCCTGCTAGCTAGGTAGTTAGCAAGATAGTTAAGTGAGCTGGCTAGCCAACTTGCAAGCTTAAGTCAGCTAGGTAAGTCAGCTGGCTAGCCAGCTGGTTAGATAGGTAGCCATCTTCTTTAGTCATCTAGCTAGCCAGCTGAGTAGCTGGTTAAGTCAGCTAGTTAAGTCAGCTGGTAACGAGATGGATAACTAGTTAAGTCAACACATTAAGTCAGTTGGCTATCCAACTGCTTAGGTAGTTAAAAGGTAGTTAAGTCAGATGGCTAGTCATCTGGCTAGCTAGGTATTTCAGTTAGTTAAGCCAACTGGATAACTAGGTAGGTAGCTCGTTAAGTCACCTAGTTAACTAAGCATGCTAGCTAGTTAAGTCAGCGAGTTTAGTCAGCTGGCTAGGCAGTTGGCTAGCTGAGTAGCTAGCTAGTTAAGTCAGCTGGCTGGACTGTGAGCTAGCTAGTTAAGTAACCTGGTTAAGTCAACTCACTAGCCAGCTCATTAGCTGGGTAGCTAGGTAGGCAAGTCAGCTGTGAAGACAGCGGGCTAAGTAGGTAGTTAGCAAGTTAAGTCTGCTGGCCATCGAGCTTGCTAGCTATGTAGCTAGGAAGATAAGTCAGCCTGCTAGCCAGCTGGCTAACTGAATAAGTCACCTAGTTATGGCAGCTGTCAAGACAGCTGGCTATCTAGATAGCTAGATAGTTAAGTCAGCTGTCTAGCCTGCTGACTAGTTATTTAAGTCACCTAGTTATGTCAGCTGGCTAGCCAGCTGGCTAGCTAGGTAGCTTGCTAATTAAGTGAGCTGGCTAGACAGCTGGCTAGCTACTTAAGTCAACTAGTTAAATCAACTGGTTAGCCCCCTGGCTAGCTATATAGCAAGATAGTTAATTCAGCTGACTAGCAAGCAGCCCAGCTATTTATGTAAGCTAGTTAAGTCAGATGGGTAGCCATCTGGCTAGCTAGGTAGCGAACTAGTTAATCATTTGGCTAGCCAGCTGGCAACCTAATTAAGTCAGCTAGTTAAGTCAGCTGGATAGCCAGCAATCTACCTAGGTAGAGAGGTAAAGTCAGTTGGCTACCCACCTGGCTAACGAGTTAAGTCAGCTAGCTGAATCAGCTGTCTAGGCAGCTGGATAGCTGGTAAAAACAACTAGTCAATTCAGCTAGCTAGCAAGGTAGCAAGCTAGTTAAGTCAGCTGTCTAGTCGATTGGCTAGCTAGTTATTTCATCTAGTTAATTCAGGTGGCTTCCCAGCTGGCTAGCTCGGTAGCTAGCTAGTTGAGTCAATTGGCTAGCAGGCTGTCTAGCTGGTTAAATCAGTGAGTTAATTCAACTGTTCAGCCAGCTGGCTAGCTAGTTAAGTCAGGTAGTTAAGTCAGCTGTCTAGCCACTGGTTAAGTCACCTAAATAAGTCAACTGGCCATCCAGCATTCTAGCTAGGTAGCTAACTACTTAAGTCATATAGTTAAGTCTG
>NW_006994700.1:0-751 GCF_000164805.1 Carlito syrichta
CCAGATTCGTGCTCTCCAACAGTACATTGAAGGAGTTTATGAAATGTGCCTTTCGGTGTGGAAGAGAGAGGCTCAAAGGTAGAAGTCACATACCCACTGTCCTATGCAGTGGGCCATGACTTGGCTAGGAGGATGTGGATCGAGTGAAGGGTTACCATCTCAGCATCTCTTTCATCAGGATCCCTTGCTGTTAATGGTGATTTCATTCCTTGCCTTTTGTCTTGGTGTTGGCACCGGGAGCGCATCTCCAACCGTCCTTTGTAACATTTAGTAGCCTTAACAAATCCTCCTTGCTCCTGTGGAAAGCTTCCTCACGTTGTTATTCAGAGGAACTGAACCAGTCAGTGGGACTGTGTTGCCTCATAGCACCCAGCTCAATTTTGGTTCAAAAGAGGAAAGATAGTAGTGAATTGAAGAAAAGGGAACACATGACAAGGTATATTCTGACCAAATCAAGTCTGCAGCCATTCAGGGGAGTAGAAGAGAGGACAGGGACAGAAACAAAGAGTAGATTGCCCATTATGCCTTTGCTTCTCAAGTTAAGATGCTGGACTCTAGCATCCAGTGGCTGTGGAAGAAAAACTTGACCAATCACAGGTCCCAGTTATGAGTATGCTGTAGGAGGATAAAGAAGACTGTTTTCTGATGCTTTAGCATCAGCTTAAGAGCTACTTGGCTTTAGCCAAAAGACTTTTCAGTCTTAGATGGAAAACTGAATTCAGACTACTAGAACCTAGCTGGGAGAGAAGGA
>NW_006994701.1:0-548 GCF_000164805.1 Carlito syrichta
CCTTGTTACTGAGTCAGGAGTCTGCCTGTCTTGGGCACATTTCTTACCTAGGAGAAAAGAACCAGCAGGGAACCTTGGGAAATCCTGTGTCAAAGTGGGAGCATTCATTGGGGGGATAGGTGCTGGAAGGGGCCGAGCTTTGGGGACCCTCACATGTGTGGGTGGTGGGGTAGAAAGGACTGAGGGCAGAAAGTTTGCAGGAGAAAGGATTTCTTTCTTTCTTTTTTTCTTTCCTTCTTCCTTTCATTCTTTTCTTCTTTCTTTCTTTCCTTTCTTTACTAGGTTGCCCAGCCTGCTTTCAAAACTCCCAACTCTGGTCACCCTCTTGGCTTGGGCCTACCAAACTGCTGCAATCACAGACATTCCATTTGGACGACATCCTGGTCTTCCTGCCTGGTCTTGAACACTGGGTCAGAGGTGATCTTCCCATGGACGCCTGCCCTCACCCAAGGTTCTCTGGGTTTTGCTTGGGTTCGATGTGGAGGGTTTCTATGGTGTCTAGCCTAGTCCAAAGCACCTGGGATTGGGCCATCTTCACCAAGTGCTGA
>NW_006994701.1:2553-3089 GCF_000164805.1 Carlito syrichta
GCCACCACCTCTGGCTAATTTGGGATAGAGGGTAGAGAGGATGTCTTGACAAGGTTCATGAGAAAAAATACAGCCCATGGGCTTGGGCCAAACACTAGCCTCAGCCTCCCAGAGTGCTGGGTTGACAATGCAGAGCCCCAGAGCCCGCCCTCAATCCATCATCATAAATGAATCTGAAGGCCTTGTGTGGCAGTCCATGCATGGTATCCCAGCGATCTGGGAGGTTGAGGTGGGAGGACAGCTGGAGCCCAGGATCCAAGGTCAGCCTGGGCCATGCAGGGAGACCTCGTTTCTGCACCCATCCAAACAGGGAGTCTGGGGTCGAGGTTCCCATTATCCTGGTCAGTCTGGAGGCTGAGAGGGGAAGATCACCAGAGCCTGCAATTTCGAGGTTGGCTGTTAACGGTGGTCATGTCCCAGGCTCCAGCCTCGGCCACAGCCAGACCCTATCTCCAAATCTTCAGAATCGTACACAGATTCTCAACTGTGTGTGATATGTTCATAAGGAAACTGACAGAGCCAGGAATAATGGGATT
>NW_006994702.1:0-682 GCF_000164805.1 Carlito syrichta
ATTATTTATTTCTCTGATGACTCAGTTATTGTACATTTTGTGCATCAAATTTACATATATTTTTGAATCTATGATGTTCCATTAGGATATTTGTCTGTTTTTTCCAAAGAATCATACAGATTTATATTACCTCAGCTTTGTAATATAGAGTGATACCTAGCCGGGCTCCGTGGCTCAGCCTATAATCCCGCGCCTTTGGGAGGGTGAGTTGAGTGGATTGCCTGAGTCAGTGGGTTCAAGACCCGCCTAGGCAGCGAGACCTCATCTCTACAATAAATCAAAAAATCAGCTGGGCATGGTAGCGCATGCCTATAATTCCAGCTACTCGGAAGGCTGAGGCGGAAGGATTGCCGGAGCCCAGCAGGCGAGGCTGCAGTGGCCGGGAGCGGCCACTGCACTCCAGTCTGGGCGTCCGAGTGAGACTCCAACTCTCCAACTCAAAAAAAAAAAGTGATACCTGCCAGAATCCCTGACATCTGACCCCTTTTTTCAGAAATTAATTAGTTGTCCAGGGATCATTTTCCTTCCTTATAAATGTTAGCCTGATTTTAATAAATTACTGAAAAAGATCAGATGTATTTCTGTTTGATATTACAACTAATTTTAGATTAAACTTTTGTTTTCTCACGAATCACACTCATCGTTTCAATATGTATATATAGGTCTTTTTTGATTTCTGGAA
>NW_006994703.1:0-2357 GCF_000164805.1 Carlito syrichta
CGTGCCAGGTAACAGCAGTTATCTCAATCTACCCTGTACAATTGTGGAGATGGGGGGAATCTAAGCTAAGGGATATCAAAACATCGTAGATATATGCTTCATCTTCTTCTTTCTGACCTGTCTTCCTCCTCCCATGTTTTGAAAACACTTTTCACTTTTTGTAAAATTATGTACTCAAAAGTGAACAATTTAAACCTGAGTTCAAAGGTGAACAAACACAGTTTAGCAGATTCGTGCTCTACAACAGTACATTGAAGGAGTTTATGAAATGTGCCTTTCGGTGTGGAAGAGAGAGGCTCAAAGGTAGAAGTCACATACCCACTGTCCTATGCAGTGGGCCATGACTTGGCTAGGAGGATGTGGATCGACTTAAGGGTGACCATTTCAGCATCTCTTTCATCAGGATCCCTTGTTAATGGCGATTTCATTCCTTGCCTTTTCTCTTGGTGTTGGCACCGGGAGCGCATCTCCAGCCGTCCTTTGTAACATTTAGTAGCCTTAACAAATCCTCCTTGCTCCTGTGGAAAGCTTCCTCATGTTGTTATTCAGAGGAACTGAACCAGTCAGTGGGACTGTGTTGCCTCATAGCACCCAGCTCCATGTTGGTTCAAAAGAGAAAAGATAGTAGTGAATTGAAGAAAAGGGAACACATGACAAGGTATATTCTCATAAAATCAAGTCTGCAGCCATTCAGGGGAGTAGAAGAGAGGACAGGGCAGAAACAAAGAGTAGATTGCCCATTGTGCCTTTGCTTCTAATGTTAAGATGCTGGGCTCTGGCATCCAGTGGCTGTGGAAGAAAAACTTGACCAATCACAGGTCCCAGTTATGAGTATGCTGTCGGAGGATAAAGAAGACTGTTTTCTGATGCTTTAGAATCAGCTTATGAGCGACTTGGCTTTAGCCAAAAGACTTTTCAGTCTTAGATGGAAAACTGAATTCAGACTACTAGAACCTAGCTGGGAGAGAGGGCGGCCAAGCCGGGAGTAAAGGCATCAGGAAGAGGATAGAGCCAGGTCATGTATATGGCCAGTTCTCCAGGTGATAACTAGTCGTGGGTCTTATCATTTTCAGGCACAACTTGGAATGATTTGTCAGTTAACCTGTGAGCCCGACACGGTGGCGTGCATCTCAAATACCTTCCAGCTACAAGGAAGGGTGAGTCGGGGGCATAGCCTGAGTCCACCAGTTGGAGTCTGCGATGCCCATGAGCACCTCACTGCACTCTAGCCTGGGCGACAAGAGTGAGAATTCACACAAAAGAAGAAACAAGATGCCTACAACTCCTCGTACCCTGTTTCTATGGTAAATACCACAAGGCCTGATCTTGACTGCAAATGGTATGCTCTAGAACTACTCAAACTCTGAGTCAACTGAAACCCTTTCCCCCTCCTGTCTGTGCGGAGACCTCTTGGAAGCTGCTGACTCGGTCTCGATCCCTCAGTCCTCAGAAATTCCCCAGATTTCTGCATCTTTGCTCTGGGTCCTGCCAGTTCTGTTCAACCCTTGCTTCCTCAAAGGCTAGGGCAGGCAAAGGTCTGTCCGACTCATCGATGAAACTATTTCCTCACGATGGCGCTGTGACTCAAGAGGACGCTAACAGGCCTGCCTGACACCCGCCCATCAACTTGGAAAAAAAAGGTGCCATCAAACTCTCCTCCCTGTGATCCACCTTCAGTTTGTTTCTCCCTGAGCTCAACAAAGTTCCAGACACTTGGAAGGCTGAGCTGGAAGAGTCGCCCGAGCCCAGGAGTTGGAGGCCGCAGTGTCTGTGACCGTCTACTCTGTGCGACAGAGTTAGACTCTGACTCTAACAATCAAACCACAAAATAAAATTTTAAAAAACTTTGAAAAATGAAACATGAATAATGTTGGAAAAATCATGAAGAAAGAGGCATTGCGTATGTTTATACTGTTAGAAGTGTGAGTTAGGCTTTACAATTGTGAAACACTGTGGGGTTAGCTGTTCATGTGCTAACAGCCTACAGTATAGAAACTGCAATCTTAGGAATACATTTGAGAGAAATCATCCCCTATGTAAAGAAAAGAGATGGACTATAATAGTTATGACATCATAGTTTCAGAGCTACGTTCTCAAAACCATACAAATCTTCATCCACGAGTTTCAAAAACATATTTGAGAGTCATCAGAAAATGACGAAATATGAATAACGTACATTCACATGGCTGCATGTAGGAAACCAAATGTTCCTCAAAACCAAATTCATGCTTACCATGATATGACCTCCTATACTGCGATAAAAGAAGTAAAACAAGCCACTTTTTTGGAAATACAGGCAAATAGGCTAAAATGAGTTTAAAATATTATACCTTGATACTTAAGTTAATATTTACCTT
>NW_006994704.1:0-736 GCF_000164805.1 Carlito syrichta
TCACTATGTGACAGGTGGACCAAATCAGATCCACTACCTGTTTTTACAAATAAAGATTTATTGGAATACAACCATCTCCACTCACTTGTATATTATCTGTGGCTGCTTCCACACTATAAGCAGAGTTAAGTAGATGTCACAAAGATCATGTGGCCTGTACAGCATACAGTATGTGGCCCTTTGCTATGCTATTCAGATATTTTCAGGAAAAGTGTGCTGACACCTGCCATGCAAAACTAAAGATGAATATATCACAAAAATATAATATTAACAGAAAAGATTAAAATTGACATTATGACACCTTTTCTATGGAGTTTGTAGCAGCAAAAACATACATGTAATAACAAAACAACACTATACTGTTTATGCAGGAGTGCATATGTGTTGAAAATATAATTCACACAAATGTATAGTACCTGTCGGTATAATGCATAGGAAAAGTATAAAAACATACATGAGTAGGAGGAATACTTAAGGTACTTATTATTATTATTATTATTTTTGAGTAAGAGTCTCACTCTGTTGCACAGGTTGGAGTACAGTAGCATGTTAGTGGCCACTGCAGCCTTGACCTACTAGGCTCAGGCAAGCCTTCCACCTCAGCCTTCTAAGTAATTGGAACCAGAGGGATTTACCACCTTGCTCAGCTATTTTTTTTTTAATTTATTGTAGAGATGAGTCTCGCTGAGTTGCCCAGTTTGTCTCCAACCCCTGGGCTCAGACAATCCTCTAGTCT
>NW_006994705.1:0-860 GCF_000164805.1 Carlito syrichta
CTTCTGGATATACCTCCACTAACTGTGCTATGAGCTGGGTGTGACTGTCTCCTGGACAAGGCTTTCAGTGGATGGGATTAGTACGCATGAATACTGGTGGCACAAGTGCACACTGAAGTTCCAGGGCAGTGTCTCCATGACCAGAGGCACATCCACAAGCACAACATACATGGAGTTGAGCAGTCTGAGTCCTGAGAACCCAGTTGTGTATTACCATGTAAGACACAGAGTGTGAAATCTCACATTCTGAGAGAGTTATAAACCCTGGGAGAAAAGGAATCTATGCTGGGCTGAGGCAGGGACAGGGACAATCTGGATGACCTGTTTTATGACAGAAAAGTTTTACTGCAGAAGTAAGAAAAGAAGGAAATTGCTTTATTGATTATAAAGTATCTTCAGTGATGTTTTGCCAAATCAGACCCTTGGTTTTCTCCTACTTTCTTAATTTATTCGATTCAAAACTGAGTTCTAGTGATGGAATTTTAGATCTCTACTTGATTGTATTAAGGAATGCCTGCTGAGTTGGCAAAGCATTATTCCTATGAGTATCAGTGCCGGTGTTTCCAGAGGAGATTATCCAGTTAGTGAGTGAACTGAGTGGGGAAGGAAATATCCTCAATAGGGGGAGGGAGTACAATTCATTCAGTTGAGGGCCGGATAAAAGACAAAGGTAGAGGAAAGTAAAAATCTCTCTCTCTCATGAAGCTGGAACACTCATCTCTTGTTCTTAGATATCAGAACTCGAGTTTCTGTGGCCATTGGACACCAGAATTTCATCAGAGTTGTCCCAGGTTTTCACGCACTTAGCCTCACACTGGGGAATCATACCATGATCTCCTCTGGGTCTACAGCCTTGTGAC
>NW_006994706.1:0-695 GCF_000164805.1 Carlito syrichta
CTAAGTACATTCTTACTCATTACATTACAAATACAAAATAAATAATTATGAAATATTTTCATTTTAAAATAAAAATTTGTATAAAGTGATCACTTGAAGGGAGGATTTGAAAACATAAAATAATGCATAAAATTTTGAAATTTGGCACAGTGGCTCATGCCTATAATCCCATCACTTTGAGAGGCTGAGGTGTGAGGATTGTTTGAAGACAGGAGTTCAAAATCAGCCTGGGCAACACAGTGAGACTTCACCTTTACAAATACAAATACTAATACTAATTAATTAACCAGGTGTGTGCCTCTATTTCCAGGTACTCAGGAAGCTGATGCAGGAGAATCGTGTGGAGCCCAGGAGTTTGAAACAGCAGTGGGCTGCCTCTGCACTCCAACCTGTGCAACAGAGTGAGGCACTGTTCTTTAGAAAAAAAATGAAGAAAAGATATTTGAAATTTACTTACATATGGTCAAAGTACAGCACACTTATATTAAGGTTAATTAATATGAGAGCCAGAGAGAGATAAGCTTGCCTAAGATCGTGTGGTAGAGGCAGAGTTAAGTCTAAAAAGGATGAATTTCCTGTATGCAAGTCCAGGAAGTTTTCCATCGTAACTTTAAGCATCTGGTAAAGAGTAAGAATGAGATGTTTACACACACACACACACACACACACACACACACACACACACAAACCCACAC
>NW_006994707.1:0-350 GCF_000164805.1 Carlito syrichta
ACTTTGCGTCCCTTTGAAGCTAATTGTTGTAATAAATTTCATCCTCGGTGGAATCTTAAAATAACAGAAAAATAAACTACCTATATACCAATCAAGGTGGATTTCTTTGAAAAAATGAACTTCCAAATGACCAGCTTTTAATATCTGTGAAAACTAAAGTAAGCTTTCAGTATACCCCTGATGCATGACTGTCTGAGTATATTGACTTCCTTTCAAAGTAAAGGTAAAAATATTTTTGACTTGCGGCGCCGCGCGCACCCCTTTCCGGCCCGGAGCCCTCTCCTCGCGTGGGCCCCGCCGGGCCGTCCCGTCGCGCCCCCCACCCTCGATCTCAAACCACCGTGGAGCTC
>NW_006994708.1:0-713 GCF_000164805.1 Carlito syrichta
TTATTTTCAGTAAACATATTTGGATTTTCCCACTGATTTCCATCCAGTGGCGTCATTAGTCTTTACTTCACTCTGTGTCTTGCGATCATAGGATCACCTAAGCCATTTTCATAACTGTAACCTCTTTAGGTAATCAGCGGGCACCGACTTTCCCTTGAAGAGTGAAGACTCATCGTTCACTCAACTTTGACTCAGCAAATAGTGTTGTGTAAAATCAAACAGAGGATCCAAAGCAGAAGAATGGTCAGTGCGCTGCCCGTCAGCCTGCAACTGATGGGGACCCCAACTCAAAAAACAAAACGAAACAAAACAAAGCAGAAAACAAGATAAAGCAAAGAGAGAGGGAGAAAAAAGGGCCTAGGGCCTTGATGGCTTCACAGCTGAATTTTTCCAAGCAGTTGAAAAGCAAATATAAGCTTAATTTCAACTCTTCACAAAAATCGAAGAGGCAGAAATAATTTCCAACTGACTGTATGAGCCCAGAACTACTCTGACAGCAAAACGAGACAGACACACGCAAAGAGAAAACCACAGACAAATATCACTGATGAACACTGGCATGACAAAAACCAAGTTAAATTAAACACAACATTTTTGCCTATTGTTAGAAACAGCAATTGAATTGATTTTGGCCTTTTCTATATTCAATAGTAGAGGGGTATAGGTTTCTTAATTACATTCTCTAATTTTGCAATCATATAACCTTTAGTTTT
>NW_006994709.1:0-667 GCF_000164805.1 Carlito syrichta
CAGGACTTTCGTTCACCACCAGCCTCAAAATTGCGGGCTCTGGCGATCTTCCTGTCTCAGTCTCTGAAGTGTCCAAGGTATCGCCCCTGCCGAGAGTACGTGTGAGTCCAGGCCAGGCACTGTGGCACACGGACTTCAGCCCGATGGCCTGGGAGTTCCAGGCAGAATACTACCTGAGCCCAGGGTTCAGAGACCAGCCCGGGCGAAGTGGCCAGAGATCGTCTTAGTGAAAGGTTCCTAAAATCGTGTCTGGTGTGGTTGTTCCCCGACTCCCAGTTGCTCGCAGGCCAAGGTGTGAGGACAACCTGAGCCCCACGGGTCGAGACCCCAGGATCCACGATCATGCCACTGTGGCCCAGACCGACCGATTGAGTCTTCGGCAAAAAATAAGAATCCTCCCACGAGCGTCAAGATGGCATCTATGGTTCCCCAAGGAAAGGTTCGGGTGGGTGGGGGACAAAGGGGAGATCAGGAGAGAAAGGAGCCCTTCCCCCCACCTGAAGGTGGCAGACAGGGCGACCTGAACCTGGTCTGGCTATGGCATTGTAACAGAACCTTAAAGGCTCTGTGCCCGGCAGCGGCCTTAGCTCAGGACCATCTCTTCCAAGAGCTTACATGCATCTTTGCCATGGAACAGGTTTGTGGACCATAGAGTCAGTCCTTCTGG
>NW_006994710.1:0-667 GCF_000164805.1 Carlito syrichta
TCCTTGGGGAGCTGAAGACACCCTTCGTAACACACATGGGCCTCCCAAAGCCACAGTCCGATTGTCTGCTGATGCACTGTCTTTTGGGAACTCTAGGCCCAAGGCTGGAGCCTCTTTCACAAATGATCTCTGTCTGTTCCTAATGATCCGAACTCCAAAAACAAATGGATGCTCTTCTTTTTTTCCTTTCTCCTTTTTTTTCTTTGAGTCCCAGTCTCACTCAATTGCCCAGGATGGAGGGCGGTGGCTTGCTTCTAGCCATCACAGCATCAGCCCACCAGGCTCTGGTGAGTCCTTCCCCAGTCTTCAGAGGAATTGGAATGACAGGCACATGCCACCATGCCCACTCATTAGGATGGATGGTAAAGACAAGGTCTTGCTGAGGTGCTTGGGTGGGTCTCGGCCCCCAGGCTCAGGCTGACGGCTGGTTCAGCCACCAAAAGTGCTGAGATGATGAGTCTGAGCCCCAGGCATGGCCTTGATCATTCATCAAAAATGAACCAGAAAGCCTGGCATGGAGGACCATGCCTAGAATCCCAGTGCTCTGAGAGGCCAAGGCAGGAGTATGGCTGTAGCCTCAGAGACCAAGGCCTGCCCAGGCCAAGCAGGGAGACCCCATCTCTGCAGCCATGCAAACAGGGGGTCTGGATCAAGATGCCCATCATCC
>NW_006994711.1:0-535 GCF_000164805.1 Carlito syrichta
ATTCACACTTTAGGAAAATTTCATCTTCCTCTCATATTAATTGTGATGTCAGACTCAAAACATTTCCCAACTCCAGGGTCGGAATTTTTTCCCCTTACATTCCCTCTCCCTGCCATAGTATTATGGAATTAAAACTACAAATGCTGCTAAATCCTTTAATATATGTGGCATTGACACGGAGCATCTGACAACATACTTGGGTGATTAAAAAAAATAACATTATAGCAATCCTCACCTGTAAAGCAATGCATATTACAGGGGATACAGAGACATTTAGGGCTTATATTGAACCCTAGCTGCATCTACTCATATAATGTAATTGGGATGACACATGGTTAGGAATTACCAGCATATAATATACGACAAGTGCAAAATCAATATCTGGACCAAGTGCTGACAGAATAGATGAAAGGTACAAATCCCTGCATGTGAAGAGGGTAGAAGGTAGGTTCTGACTTAACTCAAGAAAGATGGACAGGGTCATTGGGATGGGGCTGGTAAGAGCATGAACAAATTTTCAGGTGCAATGAACAAA
>NW_006994712.1:0-781 GCF_000164805.1 Carlito syrichta
CCCCCCTCCCTTCCACCTCCTCCAGTTCTGGACTCTTGGCCTCTACCCCCGTGTGTGATCCATCTGGCACTTTGCAAACACGGCAGTTCCACAGCTCTGGAGCATGGCATAACATTTCCAGTTACAATACAGTAAGTACAGTCTTTATGCTGTACTTTGGATTTCTAAATTTATTCATTTTACACAATTGTTAATTTGTAATTTTTGATCTGTGTCTCCTTCTTACCCTTACCTTCTACCTCTTGTAGCTACCACTCAACTCTCTGTTCTGTTTTCAAATATTTTCTTTACACACACACAATCTCATGTTTTTATTTTTTACTGTATCTGGTTTATATCATTAAACATAATGTCTTCTGTTTTCATTTGTTTTCTCAAATGGCAAGCTCTCCTTTTAAAATCTGAATAATAATTGTGTATGAATGTATATGTATCTCACAATCTTGTAACAAGTTAGAAATGTGTTGAAATTAGAAAGTCATCTGTTAACATCTTTTAACAAATGAGATTGTTTCCATATCTTGGCTCCAGGGAACAATCCTGTGCATTTATTTTTACAAGGTGATCGCTTCACTTCTTTTGAGTTTATACCCAGAATGTAGATGCTAGGTTACATGGCAGTTCTCTTTTTAATTTCTGTAAGAACCTTCACACTGTTTTTGATACTGGCTGCACGAGGCTACATTCCCACCACTGGTACTCGAGGGTTCACCATTCTCCACACCCTTGCCAATGCTTGTTGTCTCTTATCTTTCCAATAATAGTCATGTTAATTGATGTA
>NW_006994713.1:0-758 GCF_000164805.1 Carlito syrichta
TGTACACAAGTGCTTGAAGCCTAAGTTTTCCTCAGTAGTCAAGGTCCCTCCCATTATGATGTCAAAGTTCTGTGGCTGATGTCATAAATAACAATTTGGCATGCTTGTTTCCCTGACATTACTTACCTCTTTTAATGTGAAAATTAGAATTTTAGTCAATCTACAGATTCAATGGTATAACATTAAGTTAAAATCATTCTTCTCAGAACTGGAAATTACAATAAATAATTCAAATGAAACCATAAACAATCATGAATAGCCAAAAGAATCTTATCATAAGAAACAAAGCAGGAGCTATCACAGTTCCAGATTTCAAACTTTACTATATGTTTACGTTAATCAACACAGCCTGATATTGGGACAAGAATAGGTCCATAGGTCAACGGATCAGGACAGAGAATGAAATCCTCAAATTCTCAACCAAATCATCTTTGAATAAACCTCCAAGATCCACTGGGTAATGGAGAACATATTCAGTACATGGTGTTGGGAAAAGGCTGAGAACATGCACAAGATTGCAAGAGAAACCCTATCTATCACCATCCAAATTAACTCTAAAAGGATCAAAGACCTAAACGTAAAACACCAAATTATAATAATCTTAGAAAACGTAGGAGACACCATTAGGGAAACTGGAACCTGAAACTAATTCCTCTTCAGAGCCCTAAATACTCATGCCTTAAGAAGTAAGTTAGACTAGTAGCATCTTATCAGATTAATATACTTCTGCAAACAAAAACAACCATCAGAAGAGAAGA
>NW_006994714.1:0-582 GCF_000164805.1 Carlito syrichta
CCCTGCAGGTGGAATGCAAGGCTGTCATGGTTTTCTTCCACTACTGCGTGGTATCCAACTACATTTGGCTGTTCATCGAGGGCCTATACCTCTTCACTCTGCTGGTGGAGACATTCTTTCCTGAGAGGAGATACTTCTACTGGTACACCATTATTGGTTGGGGTAGGTCACTGACCATGGCCTGATCAGGCTCAGGCCTCATGGCCAGGTTGTGTCCTTGGTTTTGCCTTCAGGGAGCATCAGGTGAGGAGGGGCACTGCTCTGCCCTGGGCTGATGGCCTAGCTATTTCTTGGACTCTCTTGCTCTTCCTGTCCGTGAGAAGCTTGCCCTCTGAGGGAAAAGTTATGCTAGGAGTTCTTCTGAGGGGCAAGATAACCCTCAGCCTGGGGGTTATATACCTTCCCAGGAGGTCCGGGTTTAAGGGACAGTTTAGGGTTCCCAGGAACTCTGAGTCTGAGGGGGTGATCATCCCCTGGATCCGTAAGTTTGAGTGGGGACACTGGATGTGTTGGTTTTCCTGTTACCATGGACCTCCTTTCCTTGTTCTCCGAGGGACCCCAACTGTGTGTATGATGGTGTGG
>NW_006994715.1:0-903 GCF_000164805.1 Carlito syrichta
TCTCGTTGGGCGATCATTCATGACGGACGCATATATTAAGCACTCACTTTGTACAGGCACTTTTCTCAACACTTGGCATAATTGAATGAACACAGCAGATGCCAAACTCGGGGCCTCAGTTCGACTTGAGGAGTCACACACACACACACGGCAGGCCTCATAAGCAGGTCATGATCACCGAGTGTTCGGTGTGAGGCGCTCATGGCCTCCTCGAGGTATAGAGGCATGCTTCCAGATTCTGGCCGTGATGACTGAGCCCTGGACTGAGCATAAAATGGGTGCACTCGCGTCCAGAAGAAGGACCTCTCATCACCCAGGAGTCTAGAAGAACTGTAGGGTCCCTGGCTGGGGAAAGAGTGAAACACCCCCAGGTCTTATACCTCTGGTGGGTTTCATGAGAAGGCAGCTTTTGGGGGCTCCCCGGCAAGAGTAGAGTCACCAGAGAAAGCTGTGTGTGATGTTGGCAGCCCAGGCCTGCTGCCGAGAAAGAGGGAAGGCTGGGCTCCGAGCCAGACCTATGCTCCACACAGTCCCATCCCAGCTCTGCCAGTCCTCCTCCATCCCACGTCACACCCTGACGAATCTACCCGAGAAGGAACGTGCCGGGAGTTAGATGAGGAGCCTGATCCCAAATCTGCCTGAAGCCACAGCTGTGCCTCCAGGTGCATGGAGTAGCGTGCCCTGGGTCTTCAGAAAGAAAATAGCAGGGGGACTTCAGGGCCCTCAGGGGATTTCTTAGCTCTGCTCCATGACCTGGTCTTTCCCAGCCCAGGTATCACAAAGAGCAGGATGGGGGCGTGGGGCTGTCCGTCACACAGGTAGCCACACCCCGGAGTCCCAGAAACACACCAGGGTGCGTGTGAGGGCCCAAGTGGTGGAGAGACCAGGACTCTGACTCTGCTG
>NW_006994716.1:0-638 GCF_000164805.1 Carlito syrichta
AACTAGCTTGCTACCTAGCTAACCAGCTGGGAAGCCAGCTGAATTAACTAGTTGACTTAACCTGCTAGCCAACTGGCTAACCAGCTGACTCAACTAGCTGACTTAAATAGTTAGCCAGATGGCTAGCCAGCTGATTTAACTATCTCTCTATGAAGCAAGCTAGCTGGCTAGCTAGCTGACTTAACTAGCTGACTTAATTACCTAGCAAGCTGGATAGCCAACTGAAATAACTTGCTCGCTACTTAGCTAGTCAACAGGCTAGCCAGCTGTCTTAACTAGCTGACATAAAAGCTGGCCTGCTTGCTAGTCAGTTAATTAAATTGCTTGCTATATAGTTAGCCTGCTGGCTAGCCAGCTGACTAAACTAGGTGACTTAACTAGCTAGTCAGCTGTCAAACCAGCTCAGTTAATTAGCAAGCTACCTGGCTAGCCAGCTGGATAGCCAACTGACTTAACTAGGTGACTTAACTAGCTAGCCTGCGGTCTACACTGCTGACATAACTATCTAGCTACCTAGCTAGCCAGATGTCTAGCCAGTTGACTTAACTAGGTGACTTTAACTAGATATCCAGGTGACTAGCAGGCAGACTTAAACTGCCTAGGTACCTAGCTAGCCAGCTGGATAGCCAGTTGACTTT
>NW_006994718.1:0-682 GCF_000164805.1 Carlito syrichta
AAGGTTAACTCCAAATGGATAAGAGACCTAAATGTAAAACCTCAAACCATAAGAACCTTAGAAAAGGAAGGAAATACTCTCATGGAAATCGGAACTGGCATCCAATTCCTGTACAAAACCCGAAACCCACAGGACTTAAGAGAGAAGATAGACAAATGGGACCTTATTAAACTGACAAGCTTCTGCAAAGCCAAAGAAACCATCAAGAGAGCAGGGAGACAGCCTACAGACTGGGAAAAAGTCTTTGCCAACTCTAGATCTGACAAAGGCTTAACATCCTGGATCTACAAGGAACTGAAGCGTACTGAAAAGAAGAAAACCAACAACCCCATAATAAAATGGGCAAAAGACATGAACAGTCACTTCACAAAAGACATTTGAGCAGCCAACAAACACATGAAGAAATGCTCAACCTCACTAATCATCAGGGAGATGCAAATCAAAAACACCACCTAACTCCAGTCAGAATGGCAATTATCAACAACTCAAAAAATAACAGCTGCTGGAGAGGGTGTGGTGAAAAGGGAACACTTCTACACTGTTGGTGGGAGTGTAAACTAGTACAACCTCTGTGGAAAGCAGTGTGGCGATTCCTAAAAGCTCTAAAAATTGACCTTCCATATGACCCTGCAATCCCCGTACTGGGAATATACCCTGAAGATCACAAATCACTCTATAAAAA
>NW_006994719.1:0-591 GCF_000164805.1 Carlito syrichta
CATGGGAGATGCCACCCTGCAAGCTAGTCAAGGCAAGGGCCCTGGGGTCCTCTCTTCTGCTGGGTCCTCAGCACTAGCATGTGTCTGGCTCATGGTGGGTGATTATCATTATAGCTTGAATGGGGAAATGAGCAAATAGATTCTCTGAAATGCACAGACACATTGCTGGGTCCCTTGAAAGGGGGGTTGCTGTCTTTTGGCCACACCTGTGGAGGCACAGACTCCTCTGGGCCTCAGTTTCCTCACATAGGGGCCACACCATGGCCTCCTGCTGGGGTTCTGTCCCCTCCTGCCAGCATTGGCTGCCCTGTGCTGATGGCACCTTGCATATCTCCCAGCCATCCCAACCTCTGTCCCTCCATGGCTCTTGCCTGGCCAGCCACACCCCTCTTGTCCGGTCATCTTTGGGGCTGACCAGTCCAGCCAAACTCCTCTGCCTGCTCACATACCCCTTGGAAGCCTTGAAAGGACCAGCCAAGCTGGCCTGAGTGCACAAGGCAGATGCTGGTGCTGGTGCCCTGGCAGTATCTTCCTGCCATGCTGGCTCCAAGAACCTGGCTACTCCCAGTTTTATTCACATGGGGACAGAAA
>NW_006994720.1:0-749 GCF_000164805.1 Carlito syrichta
CTGACAAGAGCAGGGATTCAGAAGTATAGAACCACCTGGGATGGGAAGGCACATTGGATATAACCAAGTCTACACACACACACACACACACACACACACACACACACACACACACACACACACACACCAATAAAGAATCAACGCTCAAAGTGTTACACAAAATCTACAACTGGGCCGGACTGAGTGGACTGAGTAATTCCAGCCCTTTGGGAGGCTGAGGTGAGTGGATTGCCTGAGCCCACGAGTTCAAGACCAGCCCGGGCAACTTGGTGAGACCTCCCCTCCACAATAAAAAAAATATCAGCCAGTCATGGTAGTGCATGCCTGTAGTTCCAGCTTGGAAGACTGAGGCAGAAAGATTGCCGGAGTCCAGCAGGTTGACACTGAGGTGGCTATGAGTGTGCCACTATCCTCCAGCCTGAGCAACAGAGTGAGACTCCAAACCAAAAAAAAAAAAAAATTTTCTTTTAAATCTACAACTAGGTGCACATGGAGGCGCTCAAACCAAATATTTGTTAACTAATTAAAATGTTTTTTTCTATCCCTTATATATATAAATTAGAGATATATAACTTACAACACAAACTGTCTTTTCTTCTCATAACTATTTTACAGTTCTAGGTATTTCAAAATCACCTGGGGTCTTGTTAAAATTGCAAATCTCTGGTCCACCCCAAACCTACTGGATGGGGAGAGATTTAGAATTTGGAGTATGATGTTTTAAAACATAACCCAGGGAATTGTTATAA
>NW_006994721.1:0-653 GCF_000164805.1 Carlito syrichta
GGAAAACCTGTGTTCACGGCAGTTTGGAAGACCAAGTCTGAGAGGATGTCCCGAGTTGGGTGGTTTGACAGTAACCTGGACAACCTAATGAGGAAAGAAAAGAAAAGAAAGAAAAGAAAGTAAGTAAGAAAGGAAGAAAGAAAGAAATACATAAAGGAAATCTAAGTCAACAAAGAAATCCTTTAATCTGAAAACGTTCTGCCCCCAGTTCTTCCCCTTCCCGCCCCCCCCACATATGAGGGTACCCCAAGCTCGACACCTTACAACCCCACCCCTCCCAATGATTGTTCTGCTTAGGTAAAGGAATTCCAGAGACTCTCTGGCCGGTTTCCTGCCGATTCTCCTGTCTGAGGTGAGAATTATGCCCCAAGCAGTCAGGTCCTCTGACTCAGCAATGAGCACTTTATACCAAGAAAAGCCAGGGACACATCCCTCACCCAAGGTAATTTCTTCCCCACAAGGCCCACTTTTTTGGCTCTAAAGCCAGTCACCCTTTGAACACACCCTTTGCACATTTGAGAATCTGTGTATGATTCTGATGTTTTTGGAGGCAGGGTCTGGCTCTGTGGCCCAGGCTAGGGCCAGGAAACATGACCATCATTCACCACCAGCCTCGAAATCACAAGATCTGGCAAATCCTCCCCCTTCAGCCT
>NW_006994722.1:0-455 GCF_000164805.1 Carlito syrichta
AGAATGGATTTCTTTTCTTTCTTTCTTTCTTTCTTTCTTTCTTTCTTTCTTTCTTTCTTTCTTTCTTTTCTTTCTTCACTAGATTGCCCAGGTTGCTCTCAAATCTCCCAACTCTGGCCATCCTCTCAGACTGGGTCTCCCAAACTCCTGGGGTCCCAGGATTTCCATTGGTCTTCCTGCCTAGTCTTGAACTCTGTCCTGGATATGAACCTCCCACTGAGACCTTCCCTCGCCCAAGGTTTTCTGGGTTTTGCTTGGGGTCGAGGTAGGAGCTTGCAATGGTATCCAGACTGGTCTGGAGCTCCCGGGCACTGGCCTTCCAGTCTTGGCCTCTCTGAGTGCCAAGGAGACAGGCGTGAGTCCCCAACTGTCCTTGCCCACCAGTTTTGACAGTCAGGCTGTCACTTTCCCTGAGGAGGCCCCTGGTAGGAGCAAGGGGGTCCACCCTTGATAAC
>NW_006994723.1:0-717 GCF_000164805.1 Carlito syrichta
GATGATGCTCTCAGAGCATAAGCATATCCACTTTTAACTCAGTAGAACTCATGTTATTTGCACAATCATGAACCAGGATATTTTAGAGTCCTAGACATGATACAGAATAAGAAAAAAAAAAGATAAATGATGCATGGCCATGAAAAAATGGAATGCTGAGTTTTAAGTCCTAATCCTGTTTGATGCTAGTGTCCCCTGTATATGCTGAACCCTGTGTGGAATGAGCACCTCCCACTGCAGAACAATCCTTCCCAGGACAAATTGCTCAATTTAAGCTCTCATTAGAATGCACCAGAGGCAACCTGACCATTTCTAGACTTTGTTATCTGAATGACATATACCTGACAATGTGATCAGTGTGTTTCTCCCAATTTTCATTTGTTTATGTTCCTGTGCATGTGTTCATGTATGTATAACAATCTTCCTAACCCTACAGTTGATTATTATTAAGATATCTTGTGGGTTATAAATTCCTCTTCTTGGTGTGGTTTTCATTACAACATGGAACGTGATAAATGCTCCCACATGAATCGGGCATTTGTGCAAACTTCAGTAGTTCTTGTCAGCTGCTTATTATAGACCATTTTTGAAAGAGGAGACCCAGGAACTTAGAGGAAACACCTCCCCAGCCTCCTGTGCCCCTGTTCCTGAGCGGGAGCCCATCTAGGTGGCCCTGAGTCTCCCTGCAGCCCAGCCTCTGCCCTGCATGGAGGTCCC
>NW_006994724.1:0-724 GCF_000164805.1 Carlito syrichta
CATCATCTGTGTATTTGTGCAGCTGAAACAAGAAGGGATGAGGTAAGTTTTAAATGGCACCTACAGTGTCACAGTTCAACGCACCCACAGGTCATGTGAGAATTCAACACGTTCACAGGGCAGTGTTTATCCTGACCAAGTGTCATGTTCTCTAGTCCTTTCTATTCTGCTCCATTCAAACTCCTGCTAACCAGCAACTGAGTCGTCAGACCAGGACACAGATGGGCACCGTAGGGCGGAGGTGTGAAACCCCACACTTTTACTCAGACACCATATTCTTGCTGCTTTGTGGCCTCCTATTGTCCACAGTGGATCCTGTGACCCCAAGGACGTGTTTGACAAACATGTTTTCTTGACAAAGACAAAGAAATGCCCAAAATACCCATAGAAAAGCACAAGGCTATGTCCTAGTGGTCATAAAAGCTAGATACCAACTGTTCATTGAGAAAAAGATGCATATTCCTGTGTGTGTGACACCTCCCGCTTTGTGTTCCCTATAAAAAGGTATCCTTGGTGAAGGAAAATTTACCTGAGAACTTTGGTCTGTCTCCCAGGCTGTGCCTATTACTGAGCACTCCATGGCAGGTACAGAGAACTGGGCTCCCGGTGTGACCTGGGGGTGGCAGCTTGTTCAGCTGGAAGAGGCCTCATAGTGAGGAGAGATTTGGCTGTCACCTCCTCTGACACTGTCGACTAGACTGATAGTCATCCGATGCACAATTAA
>NW_006994725.1:0-784 GCF_000164805.1 Carlito syrichta
AAATAAAATGCATAATCAAAATAGTCAATATACTTCGTCCAAATATGATAAAATATACATCAAAGAAGTGCTATTTTTTCATTATTGACTAGAAATTTAATTGAACCATCTACAAGAAACCCACAGCCAACATACTGCTAAACAGACAGAAATTGGAACCATTTCCCCTGAAAACCAGAACAAGACAAGAATGCCCACTCTCACCCCTCCTTTTCAACATAGTTTTGGAAGTCCTAGCTAGAGCAATCAGACAAGAGGAGATCAGGGGTATCCAAATAGGAAAAGAGGAAGTCATCATTCTTTGCAGACAACATGATTCTAAACCTCAAAAATCCCAGAGAATCTGTCAAAAACCTCCTTACACTGACAAAAGACTTTGGCAAAGTCTCAGGGTATAAAATCAATGTGCAAAAGACAGTCATATTTCTATATGCCAACAATAAACAAACAGAAATCCAAATAAAAAGCACAATCCCATTCACAATAGCCAGAAAAAAAATCAAATACCTTGGCATCTTCCTAACCAAAGATGGCAAAGACCTTTACAATGAAAACTACAAAACACTGCTCAAAGAAATCAAAGATCATACACACACACACACACACACACACACACACACACACACACAGAGAGAGAGAGAGAGAGAGAGAGAGAGAATTTAATACAAGCATAAGAAAATGAGAGAAATGACAATTCCTGTGATGTCTGTGCTAGAAATGTAGAGTCCAAAATGTGCCACTCCAGAGTATGCCACTATGGCATAAAGGATTATTTTGAATGGAA
>NW_006994726.1:0-683 GCF_000164805.1 Carlito syrichta
CCTGGTCTCTGGCTTATGAAATACCACTTAAGGTTCTGCAGAGGTGTCTACAGAACAAACTCCTTACAATTGACTTCTTTTCTCCTCACGCCTTTGATGGGCAGGGATTGGGACTCAACAAGAGAATGTCACTTGCATTTGACCTCTGAGAGCAGACTAGCAGGCCCTGTGCCCCAAGTAAATGACTGTTTTTCTTCTTGGTTATTACTGCCAATACAAATAACATCTTCTTATGGACAGTAACTAGGTATAGTCTTTTCTATCTGACCTTAGATCAACCCTTAGTCCTGGGTGGAAGCCATTCTCCTTGAAGCTTCTTAGAAGAATGTTCCTGGAATCCTACTTGAGTTTCCTGATCTGTGACCCAGGACCAATCTTCCAGGAACACCCTCTTCTCCCTCCAGTCCTCTTCTCTGGTTTCAGTCTAACTGAGCTGAGTGATTCCAAATCTCCCTGACTCTGACTTCTCCATGTGGTAGAATTTTGCTGAGGTCACTGACTCTACCTCTTGTTAAAGAAAAAGTTCCTTTTGAACTCTTTCTTTCTGGGAGAAAAACTAGCTAACCTGGGCGGGTTTTATTCATATCTATGTTTCTGAGTGTACGTTTCTTAAAATATCTTGAGCCAGACAGGATTACTGTCATACATCATGGCTTTGGAGTGATGAAGTTTATGTCCCTGCA
>NW_006994727.1:0-746 GCF_000164805.1 Carlito syrichta
GACTTGTCTAGGTAGCTAGGTTGCTAGCTGACTTAGGTAGCTGACTTAAGTAGTTGGATAACGAGATAGCTAGCTGAATTAACGAATTGGTTAATGAGTTATCTAACTGTTTTAACTCTTTGGTAAACGAGTTAATTAGCTGTCTTAACTAGCTGGTTAACGAGTTAGCAAGGTGATTTAATATATGGCTGAGTACACGAACTACTTAGCTGGTTTAACACGTTGACTGACTACTCGGTCGACTTGTTAGCTGGTTTAACATGTCTGCCAACTAGTCGGCCAACTAGTTATCTGTGTTAACTAGCTGACTAACGAGTTGACCCAATAGTTAGCAAGGTTAACTTGTTGCCTGCTTGTTTACTGACCAAACTAGTGTGCCAAATAGTTGGCTGAGTATTTAGTTGACCTAACTTGTCGGCCGACTAGTTAGCTGAGCTAAGTTGTCAGTTTCCAAGTTGGTTGACTATTCGGTCTATTGGTTAGCTGACTTATCTAGTTGGCCAGCTAGTTGGCAGACTAGTTAGCTGACACCTAGTCAGCCAGCAAGTGAACCAACAGGTGAGTTGACTTATCTAGTCAGCCTGCAAGTGAGCTGACTGGTCAGCTGACTTAACTAGTTGGCTGGTGAGTGAGCTAACTGGTCAGCCGAATTTAGTTAGCTAGCGAGTAAGCCGACTGGTCAGAAGAATTAACAATTTGGCCAGAGAGTGAGCTGACCCATGAGCTGACTTAATTGGACGGCTATA
>NW_006994728.1:0-762 GCF_000164805.1 Carlito syrichta
TGATATGTTAATGACGATTTAATACCTCAGTCAAATTAAGACTTCCCAAGTGGGTTAGGGAATGCAGGTTTTTCCCAAGGTATGCCCAAGGGCTGCAGGAAAAAAAATAGAGTCTTTAACCCACCATCCTGTAGGTTGTTTGTGAGCCTCTGACAGGTCTGCTTGTTTTTCTTTCTTCTGGTGGGCTGTTTTAGGAAAGAAGGAACTGGAAAAGTTTTAGTTAACAGGATCTTTAGAGGTTTAACTGGAAGTTCCACTTCTTCATGAGCCTCCCAAGCCACTAGGTGATTTCTGGATGCTTCTGGAGTGTACGATTTTTGGTGGACCCTGCATTGAATGATATTTACCAAATTGGGAAGCCATATAACTCTAGAAGGTTTAAAATTTCTTATTTGTTCTTTATAGTCTTACCCGCCATGGTAAGAAATCCTCATTCCTTTTATATCATGGCATTACCATGGAAAGTAGCAAAAGCATACCTACTGTCAGTATAAATGTTAACACATATTCCTGTTCCCCAGCGAAGGGCCTGGGTTTAAACAATTAACTCAAACTCTTGTGCCAGTGTGCCATTAGACAAAAACTGTGACCAAATTGCGTTGTGAGTCATGCCTACTGTTGCACCAGCCTTGCAGTCTCCCTTTATTACCAGATTGCTGCTATCCATGAATAGGTCAGTATCAGCCTGACTTAAAGGAGTATCATGAAAATCAGGGTGGCTGGCTTGGGAGGTATTCAACACATCTTCACAGTCATAAACTA
>NW_006994729.1:0-643 GCF_000164805.1 Carlito syrichta
AGCTCACTACCTTGCTAGCCAGCTGGATAGCCAGTTGACTTAACTAGTTGTATTAACCAGCTATCCAGCTGGCTAGCCAGCTGACTCAACTAGGGGACTTCACTAGTTAATCAGCTGACTAGACAGCTAACTTAACTAGATGTCTCTCTAGCTAGCTAGCTGGCTATACAGCTGTCTTAACTCGATGTCTCAATTAGGTAGCCAGCTGGCTAGTCAACTGACTTAACTAGCTCACTACCTAGCTAGCCAGCTGGCTTCCAAGCTGCCTCATAAAGCTGACTTAAATAGCTGGCCCGCTTAATAGTCAGATGAATTAACTATCTTGCTATATAGCTAGCCAGGTGACTAGACAGCTGATTTAACTACTTGACTTAAGTAGCTAGCTAGCTTTCTAGTCAGCTCGCTTAATTAGCAAGCTACCTAGCCAGCCAGCTGGCTAGCCAACTGACTTAACTAGGTGACTTAAATAGCTAGGCAGCATGCTAGACAGCTGAATTAAATATCTAGCTACCTAGCTAGCCAGGTGTCTTGCCAGCTGACTTAACTAGGTGACTTAACTAGCTAGCCAGCTGGATAGCAGGCTGACTTAACTGTATAGCTACCTAGCTAGCCAGCTGGATAACCAGCTGACTCAACTAGCTAG
>NW_006994730.1:0-722 GCF_000164805.1 Carlito syrichta
CCATAGAACTTGATACCTGACACCTGACATCTGATTTGCACTTGTCACCTAAAGTTAATCTACATAGATCGTGTAGAAGATTTTAACAGATGACAATCAATGTTCATTTGTAGGCAATTGTGACACTCTCTGGTAAAGGCATTGATTACCACTTGGCAACATAACTTTGGGATAGAAAGTTTAACTTGCTTGTTGCTAAAAGTGCTTACTTTTGTGCATCTCATAAAGTAATCATAATACTCTAGCACCTAATATACAACCCATGTTCCATGAGGGACTCTGCTCTCTCCTCATAGCTTCCATAGGGAGAATTATGTTCTTTTTCTACATTTACTAAATCGACCTATCGAATTTGTTTGAGGTTTCACATATCTCAATCGCTAAAACAATGAAATGTGTAGTCATAAATTCTGTGGACTTGCCTAAACCAATTCTAAGTATAAAATAACCGAGAACCGTAAGTTGCTACTAGAGTAAAACACAAGTATTACTC
The DNA here is from genome assembly GCF_000164805.1 of Carlito syrichta. Classification (NCBI taxonomy): domain Eukaryota; kingdom Metazoa; phylum Chordata; class Mammalia; order Primates; family Tarsiidae; genus Carlito; species Carlito syrichta. Next base: position 494 of record NW_006994730.1, read on the forward strand.
TTCATGATTCCTTTGGGCTAACTTCATTTCTGCTGACCATTTCAGATTGGACTTAGATACAGACTCCTGAGTCAATGAGAAAACAGTCACCAATTAAGCCGAGAAGTCGGTAGGATACAGGTGTTTCCCATTAATTCTAGTGATCTCTATTGCCAATGAAGCACTTTTCTGGCGAGGGAACTTGTACGTTTTTGACTTTGCTGAAGTTTCATCAAGACTGATGAATTGA
>NW_006994731.1:0-551 GCF_000164805.1 Carlito syrichta
CTGCCTAGAGGGCAGATGCTGCCATCTTGGACCAGGAGGTCAAAAGTCCGCCTGGAGAAGCAACAAGGAAGGAGTCTGGGTTCCTGTCACTGTGGGTCAACCAGTGACACTCAGGCCGCTTCTCTAGATTTGTAGAAGCCGTTGTCTTTTTTTTTTTTTTTTTTTTTGATTGGTTTGTTGAACATGCCAAACAAACTCCTAACAAATAGAGTACAATCTAACAACAGGCTGTGTAGATTGTTTCTAAATCAGGTCAACTTACTTAGGACCTGAGGACAAGAATCTTTCACTATTTCCCAGTTTATTGTTCCTTCTAGTCTCGAAGTTAGATATGGAACGGGGGAATGTGTGGATTTATAATTACACAATTTTATTCCCTGGCTGACCAGTAGGAGGAGTGGCAAGTCAAGAGCCCAGAAACCTAGCTCATCCCTTTAATACACAAATCAGATTCTTCATGTTTATTCTTTGTCCAAAGCACAAATTCCCCCAAACTTCTCTTTTGGCCTCCCCCACTCCAGGATGGAGCCAGTTATTTTGCATGCAACCCA
>NW_006994732.1:0-663 GCF_000164805.1 Carlito syrichta
CAGGTCAAGGCTGCAGTGACCGGGAGCGGCCATTGCACTCCAGTCTGGGTGACGGAGTGAGACTCCAACTCAAAAAAAAAAAAAAGAACTATAGATACTCCAGGCGTAATGGCTCACACCTATAATCCCAGCACTTTGGGAGGCAGAGGCAAGAGATTTACCTGAGCCCAGGAGTTCAAGGGCAGCCTGGGCAACTTGGCAAGAAGGCAGAGGCAAGAGATTTACCTGAGCCCAGGAGTTCAAGGGCAGCCTGGGCAACTTGGCAAGAAGGCAGAGGCAAGAGATTTACCTGAGCCCAGGAGTTCAAGGGCAGCCTGGGCAACTTGGCAAGACCTCGTCTCTACAATAAATAAAAGTATTAGCCCGGTGTGGTGGCACGTGTCCATAGTTCCAGCTCTGGAAGGCTAAGGAAGAGGATTGCCTGAATCCAGTAGGTTGAGGTTGTAGTGGCCGTGAGTGTGCCACTGCACTCCAGCCTGGGTGATAGAGTGAGACTCCAACTCAAAAAAAAAAAAAGAACTATAGATAAAGACACTTGACACTTATTTACAAACTCATTATCAAACATGAAGTTGAATTCAAATAATAGAAGGTAAAAAGTATTTTTTTTTTAGCCTTTTGTGGAGCTAATTCTCTGGAAAATTTTGTAATTCATCTAATTTT
>NW_006994733.1:0-506 GCF_000164805.1 Carlito syrichta
GTCCCGCTTGTCTATCTTATTTCTTATGGTATGGGCACTTAGAGTTTTGATCAGGAATTGGTTGCCAGCTCCCATTTCCATAAAGGTGTCTCCTGCATTTTCTAAGATTCTTATAATTTGAGGTTTTACGATTAGGTCTTTGATCCATTTAGGGTTAATTTTCGTGTATGGTGATAGGTAGGCATCCTGTTTCAGTCTTCTGCATGTGATAAGCCAGTTTTCCCAGCTCCGTTTACTGAATAGGTTCTCCTCTCCCCAGTAGTTGTTGTTGGATGCTTTGTCAAAGATGAACTGGTTGAGAAATTGAAGTTTTGCTTCTGGAATCTCTATCCTGTTCCATTGGTCTATATGCCTGTTCTTGTTCCAATACCTTGTTGTTTTGATTACTATAGCCTTATAGCAAAGTTTGAAGTCTGGAAGTGTGATGCCTCCTGCTTTGTTTCTTTTGCTAAGGATTGTTTTGGCTATTCGTGGTTGTTTACATTTCCATATGAATTCTCGTATTG
>NW_006994734.1:0-825 GCF_000164805.1 Carlito syrichta
TCCAGTCTCAGCGACACAGTGAGACTCGAACACACACACACACAATAAAAATCAATCTCAGCATAAGGAAAATTTCAAGGCCCAACAATGAATTGTAACCATTTTTAAAGTAAAAAATAAAAATAAAAAATAGAATAAACAAAGTCAGTTGCATGTTTTACAGCTTTCATTTTTTATTTATATTATAATTTATTTTAATTTTTTAAAAAATCTGCAGTACAATCCAGAGTTAGATATACAAACTTTGATTATGCAGCGTCCCTGGCTGATGAGGTATGCCCCTCACTTCCTTAGCAGTATCTCTCCACTGCCAATCTCACCCATCCCAAAAAACGTTTCCACTACTGCCAATCACTTTCTTACAGCACTATAAGTGATCAAGTTCAGCTCTTGATTGAGAACATATGGAGCTCTGTTCTTTGCTTCTGTGATAAATCACTGAACATTACCTACCTCATATCCATCAAACTTTCTGCAAAATCCTTCTATCTGTCCTTTTTTATAGCTGCACAATATTCCATTGTGAATATACCACATTTAATGTATCCTTTCCAGCTTTGATGGGCCACATGGTTGGTACAATGTTTTTTTGCAATTGTGATTAGAGCAGCAAAAAACATACTGGTGCAGGTATCTTTTTGGTTAAATAATTTGATTTCCCCCAGGTATATTATCAACAGTGGAATTATTGAGTCACATGGTAGTCAATATCTTGTCCCTTTACAAACCACCAACTGTTTTCCAAAGATGTTGCTCAACTTTTCCGTCCATATGCAGTGCAGATCATTTAATTTCTTCCCAAATCCTTACCTGCATTTGTTATTG
>NW_006994735.1:0-774 GCF_000164805.1 Carlito syrichta
AGATTCTAACAAATTGGATTAAAACACACATCTAAACAGTTATCCATCATGACCACGTAGGCTTCATCCCCAAAATGCAGTGTTTGTTCAACATTTACAAGACCATAAAGTCATTAAATACATCAACAAATCTAAAAACAAGAATCATATGTTTATATCATTAGATGTAGAAAAAGCTTTCGATAAAATCCCATATCCCTTTTTGACCAAACCTTTCAAACACCTGGATATAGGAAGAACATACTTCAGAATAGTAAGCGCCATCTATGACAAACCTACTGCTAACATGTTGCTAAATGGACAAAAGTTAGAAACATTTCCGCTGAAAGGTGGAACAAGACAAGGCTGCCCAGTCTCACCCCTCTTGTTCAATATTGTGTTGGAAATCCTAGCTCATGCAATTAGACGAGAGGAAAAACAGGCATATGCAAACAGGAAAAGAAGTCACCTTATCCCTCTTTGCTGATGATATAATCTTATACCTTGAGAATCTATCAGAGCCTACTTGCACTGATAGAGGACTTTGGCAAAGTCTCAGGGTACAAAATAAATGGGCAAAAAACAATTGCATTCCTATACACCACTAAAAAGCAGTCACGGAACCAAATAAAAAGCACACTCCCATTCACAATAACCACAAAAAATTAATATCTTGGCATCTTCCTAACCAGAGAAGTGTAAGAACTTTATAATGAGAATTACAAAACACTACTCAAAGAAATCCAAGAAGACACAAACAAATGGAAAAATATCCCATGCTGATGGATAGGAAGA
>NW_006994736.1:0-340 GCF_000164805.1 Carlito syrichta
CTCCCCGAGGAAGACCGCCTGTCCCCTGAGCTTGGTCCCCCATTCCCCAGGGATTCCCGTCCCCATCGCTCACTGTCCTATCCTTGTTTGCACGGCCTGGAGACCCTCTGGAATAGGAGATCCCGGGGGGGGGATGTCTGCCGCATCCAGGAAGTACAGAAAGGCATCCTGTCCTTCGTTCCCAGAGATTGAGTGAGTTGAATGACTGCCACCCAGGAAGCTCCTCTTTTCTTGTTTGGCCTCAGAGCCACGGGGTTCTGACCGTGGCTCTTCCTAGTGTTCTGATCCTGGCTCTGGCTTGATTGTCTATGCCGTCTAGGGGTTGGTCTTGTTGAGCTTG
>NW_006994737.1:0-2501 GCF_000164805.1 Carlito syrichta
CTGATATACCTAGCTGACTTAACAAGATAGCAAGCTGGATTGCCAGCTCGCTTAACTAGCTAGCTACATAACTAGCCAGCTGGCTAGCCAGCTGATTTAACTAGCTGACTTGAACAACTATCCTGCTGGCTAGCAAGCTGACTTATCTAGCTAGCTACTTACCTAGCCAGCTGGCTAGACAGCTGACTAAACTAGCTGAGTTAACCAGCTAACCAGTTGGCTAGCCCGTTGACTTAACTCACTGGCATCACTAGCTAGCCAGATGGGTCTCCAGCTGACTTAACTATCTAGTTACCCACCTTGCAGGTGGCTAACTAGCTGACTTAACTAGCTGAATTAACCAGTTAGCCACCTGGCTAGCCAACTGATTGAGAAATTTGCTCAGGCATGCCGACCCTCTGACTCAGCAATTAGGACCTTCCACCAAGGAAGGCCAAGGACACATCCCTCACCCAAAGACAATTCTTCTCCACCATCCCATTTTCCTGCTCTAAAGCCAGTCACTCTGTGAACACACCACACACAATTGAAAATCTGTGTATGATTCCAATGTCTTTGGAGACAGGTCTGCCTCTGTGACCCAGGCCGGTTCCCAGGACGCACCAATTATTCTCCACTAGCTTCAAAATCACGAGTTCTGGTGATCCATCCACCTCAGCCACCAGAGTGGCCGGGACAATGGGCAACTCAACCTTAGACGCCTAGCTTGGATGTATGTGGAGATGGGGTCTCCCTGGGTGGTCTGGGCTTCCCTTCGGCTCCTAGGCTCTAGCCATCCTCCTGCCTCGACCTCCCAGAGTGCTGGGATTCCAGGGCATGGGCCACCACACCAGGCCTTCTGGTTCACTTTTTACGAAAGAGCGAGTTCAGGCTTGGGGGCTCAGCCTCTTCATCCCAGCACTTTGGGAGTCTGAGGCCAGGCCTGAGCCACATGGGCAACTGAGTGAAACTTTGTCTCTAACCTCCATTGCAAATTAGCTGGGCGTGTTCACACGTGCCTGTCGTTCTGGCTCCTCAGAAGGCTGGGGAAAGGCTCACTGGAGCCCGGCGGTCCGAGGCTGCAGACACCCTTCTTGAGACCCCACTGTGAGGCCCACTCCCTCACGAAGACCCAACCCCAGAGATGGCTGCCGGATTCACCCACTGAGACCTCACTATAGGGAGTGCCTGGTGCAGGGGTGTGTCTCTGCCGGGGAGCCCATCCTTCTGCTGGCCTTGTTTCCCAGGGTGGTACAGCCTGCTCCTCCCAGGGCCTGCTTTGGGGGAAAGAGGGGGTGGGACAAGGATGGCCTGGATACTCACGCCTGTCTCCCAGCACTAGGGGAGGCCAAGACGGGTAGATGACTGGAGCCCAGGAGCTCGAGACCAGACTGGACCCCATAGCAAGCCCCCATCTCAACCTTAAGTTAAACCCAGAAAACTTTGGGTGAGGAAAGGGCTCGGCAGTAGGATCGCATCCGTCCAGAGTTCAATACCAGGCAGGAAGACCAGGATGTCGACGAAATGGAAAGTCTGTGATCGCTGCAGTCTGTGATCACTGCAGTTTGTCTAGGCTGAGAGGATGGCCCAAGTTGGGTGGTTTGAGAGCAGTCTGGACAACCTATTGAGGAAAGAAAAGAATGAAAGTAAGAAAGAAATCCATTCTCAGGCAAACCTTCTGCCCTCAGTACTTCCCCACCCACCACCTACATGTTAGGGACCCCTAAGCTCGGTGCCTTCCAGTCCCAACACACCCCACCGAATGGCTGCCCCCACTTTGGTGTGAGAGTTCTGAGGTCCCATGGCCCAGTTCATGCTGGCTCTCCTCTCTGAGGTGAGAAATATGCCCTAAGCAGGCTGACCTCTGACTCGGCAACAAGGCCCTTCCTCCAAGCAAGGTCAGGGACACATCTCTCACCTGGGAAAATTTCTTCCCCCCATCCTATTTTTAGTGGCTCTAAAGCCAATCACCCTTGGAACACACCACGTGCAGTTGAGAAACTGTGTAGATTCTGATGTTTTGGGAGACAGAGTCTGGTTCTGTGGCTCAGGCTTGGGTTGGGGACATGATCGTCATTCACTGCCAGCCTCAAAGGGGTGGGCTCTAGCAATCCTGCCACCTCACACTCTGGAGTGGGTGGGACAATGGGCACCTTGACCCCAGACCACTAGTTGGATGGGTGTGGAGAAGGGGTCTCCTTGCGTGACCTGCCCTTGCTTTGTACTCCTGGGCTCCAGACATCCTCCTTCCTTGGCCTCTCAGAGAGCTGGGATTCCAGGTGTGGGCCAACACACCAGGCATTCTGGTTCGTTTTCGAGGAAGGATTGAAGCCTGTCTTGGGGGCTCAGCTTCATCATCCCAGCACTTTGGAGATGGAGGCCAGCAGATGTCCTTACCCCGCAGGCCGAGACCCACCCAGGAAACATGGGGAGACCTCATCTCTACCCTTCATCCCAAATGAGTCAGGCATGGCGGCACGCACCTGTTATTCTGCCTTCTCAGAAGGCCAGGAAAAGGCTCA
>NW_006994738.1:0-729 GCF_000164805.1 Carlito syrichta
GGGGAAGAAATGTCTCCATGTGAGGGGATGTGTCCCTGGGCTTTCTTGGTAGAAGGTCCTAGTTGCCAAGTCGGAGTGTCGGCTTCCATGGGACACATTTCACACCTCAGGGCAGAGAGCCAGCAGGAACCTGGCCAGGGAGCATGGGAACTCCTGCACCAAAGCGGTAACAGAAATTTGAGGGAGTTGGGGTTGAAAGGTGCTGAGCTTGGGGCACCTTTCCATGTGGGGGGGAGGGTAGGGGAAGGACTGAGAGGAGAAAGTTTGCAGGAGAATGGATTTCTTTCTTTCCTTCCTTCCTTCCTTCCTTCCTTCCGTCCTTTCTTTCTTTCTTTTCTGTCTTTCTTCTCTTTCCTCACTTGGCTACCCAGGCTGCTCTCAAACCGCCCAACTCAAGCCATCTTCTAGGCCTGGGTTTGCCAAATTGCTGCAATCACAAGTTTTCCATTTGGTCGACATCCTGTTCTTCCTTCCTGGTCTTGAACTATGAGCCAGAGGCAATCCTCCCCCAGAGGTTTTGTCTTACCCAAGGTTTTCTATGTTTGGCTTGGGTGAATATGGTGGCTTACTATGGTGTCCAACCTTGTCTTGAGCTCCTGGCCTCTGGTCATATTCCCATCTCAGCCTCCCAGAGTGCTGAGGAGTCAGACATGAGTCACCCGGCCATCCCCAGCACATGAAGTTTTAAGAGTCATGCCCTCCCTTTATCCGAGGTGCCCCATGTGAGGG
>NW_006994739.1:0-4452 GCF_000164805.1 Carlito syrichta
CTGACTTAATTATCCTACTTATCTATCTAGCCAGCTGGCTGATCATCTCAATTAACTCACTGATTTAACCAGCTAGCCAGCTGGCTAGCCAGCTGACTCAACTAGCTAGCTACCTAGCTAGCCAGCTGGGAAGCCAGCCGAAATAACTACTGACGTAGCTAGCTAGCCAGCCGGCTAGCCAGCTGACTTAACTAGCTTGCTACCTAGCTAGTCAGCTGGCTATCCAGCTAAATTAAATAGTTGGTTTAACTTGCTAGACAGCTGGCTAGCCAGCTGACTCAATGAGGTGACTGGACTCGTTAGCCAGCTGCTTTAACTAGCTCACATCACTAGCTAACCAGGTGGCTAGTCAGCTTACTTAAATAGTTAGCTACATACGTTTCCCACATGCTTGTCAGCTGACTTAACAATCTAGCTATCTATGTATCCAGCTGGTCAGCAAGTTAACTTAACTTGGTGACTTATTTAGCTAGTCAGATATCTAGCCAGCTTCCTTAACTAGTTGAGTTAACTAGATAGCCAACTGACTTAACTAACTAGCTACTTAGCTAGCCAGCTCACTTTACTTGCTGATAACTAGCTAAATACCTACCTAGCTATCTAGCTTGCTAACTGACTTATCTAGCTGACTTAACTAGTCAGTTAACTGACATAACTAGCTGACTTAACTAGCTTGCTACCTAGCTAGCCAGCTGAATGAACTAGCTGAAATAACTAGCTAGCCAGCTGTCTAGCCATCTGACTCAACTAGCTTTTTATCTAGCTAGTGAGCTGGCTAATCAACTGACTTAACGAGGTGACTTAACTATCTAGGCAGCTGTTATCCAGCTGACCTAACTAGTTGATTGATGAGCTAGCAGCAAGCCAGCCAGATGACAAAATTAGCTGACTTAACTAGTTATCCAGCTGGATACCAGCTTACTTAACTAGCTCTGTACCTCTCTAGGCTCCCTGCTGACTTAACTAGTTAGCCAGCTGGCTAGCAACCTGACTTAGCTCACTCTCTACCTAGCTAGATATATGGCTAGCCAGCTGACTTAACTAACTGGCTTAATTAGGTAGCCATCTGGCTAGCCAACTGAATTAACTAGCTCACTACCCAGTTAGCCAGTTGGCTAGCCAGCTGACTTAAGTAGCTGACGTAAATAGCTGGCCTGCTTGCTAGTCAGCTAAATTATCTATTTTGCTATATAGCTAACCAGGTGGATAGCCAGCTGATTTAACTAGTTGGTTTAAGTACCTAGCCAGCTCACTTAATTAGCAAACTACCTAGCCAGCTGACTTAAATAGGTGACTTAAATAGCTAGGCAGCAGGCTAGACAGCTGACAACTATCTATCTAGCTAGCAAGCTGTCTTGCCAGGTCACTTAACTAGGTGATTTAACTAGCTAGCCAGCTGGCTAGCAGGCTGACCTAACAGCCTAGCTACCTAGATAGCCAGCTGGATAGCCAGCTGACTTAACTTGCTAGCTACCTACATAGCCCATTGGCTTGCCAGCTGACTTACCTGCCTAGCTACCTATCTAACCAGCTGTCTTTTGAGCTGACTTAACCAGGTTACTTAACTAGCTAGCTCACTCTCTAGCCAACTGACTTAACTAGCTAGCTACCCGGCTATCCAGCTGGCAAGCCAGTTGACTATACTCTCTGACTTTACTGACTAGCAAGTTGACTTAACTAGCTGACTTAACCAGCTACTAACCTAGCTATCCAGCTGGCTTAACCAAATGAAATAGCTAGCCAGCCAGATGGCTAGCTATCTTACTTTACTAGCTTTTTAACTACCTAACCAGCTGGAGAGGAAAATGACATAATGAGTTGACTTAACTAGCTTGCCAGCTGGTTGCCAGCTGACTTATCTAGCTGAATTGACCGGTTACTCAACTGGCTAGCCAGCTGACTTACCTAGTTGACTTAAGCTTGCAAGCTTGCTAGTCAGCTCACTTAATTATCTTGCTACCTACCTAGCTAGCAGGCTAGCCATCTGAATTAACTAGAAGCATTGAATGGCTAGCCTGCTTGTTAGCATCCTGCTATATACAGCTAGCTACCTACATAGTCAGCTGGCTAGACAGTTGACTAATGTAGCTGTCTTAACCAGCTAGCCTGTTGGCTAGCAAGTTGACTTAACTTGCTGACATCACTAGCTAGTCAGGTAACAATTTAACTGACTTAGCTATCTAGTTAACTACCTTGCAAGTTGGTTAGCCAGTTCACTTAACTAGCTGAATTAACCAGCTAACTAGCTAGCTAGCCAACTGACTTAACTAGCTTGCTACCAAGCTAGCCAACTGAATAGCCAGCTGACTTAACTAGCTGACTTAAGTAGCTAGCTACCTTGATGGCCAGCTGACTTAAATAGTTAGCTAACTAACTAGCTACCTACCTAGCCAGCTGACTTAAATTGTTCACTAACTAGTTAGATACCTAGCTAACAAGCTGACTTAAATAGTTCGCTGCCTAGAATAGCTAGCTGACTTAACCTGCTAGCTAATAAGTTAGCTTGCTCCTTATATAACGTGCCAGCTAGGTGAAAATCATCTGACTTAAGTTGTTAGCTTACGAGCTAGCTAGCTGACACAACCAGCTGACTTAACTCATTAGCCAATTTGCTAGCTAGCTGTCTTAACCAGCTGACTAATTTAAAAGACTGACTTAACTAGTTTACTTAGGTAGCTGACTTAACTATTTAACTAGCTGATTTAACTGGCTGACTTAACTAGCTAGCTAGCTGACTTAACTACCTGAATTAAATAGTTATCTATTTGACTAGCTGAATAACTACTTGATTTAATAATTAGCTAACTAGTTAGGTAGCAGACTTAAGTAGCTGACTTAAATAGTTAGCTATCTAGTGAGCTAGCTGACTTAGCTAGCTAGCTAGTTAGCTAGCTGACTTAGGTAGTTGACTTAACTAGTTGTAAAACGAGATAGCTTAGCTGACTTAATGAGTTGGTTAACAAGTTAGCTGTTTTTAACTCGTTGTTAAACGAGTTAACTAGCTGTCTTAACTAGTTGGTTAACAAGTTAGCAAGGTGACTTAAACTTTTGGCTGACATGTTGGCAGACTACTAAGCTCGTCTAACACGTTGGTTGACAACTCGGCCTACTTATTAGCTGACATAACAAGTCGGCCAAATTGTCAGCTGACTAGTTACCTTTGTTAACTAGCTGACTAACTAGTTGTCCCACTAGTTAGCATGGTTAACTTGTTGCTTGCTTGTTTGCCGACCAAACTAGTCTTCCACTAGTTGGCTGACTAGTTAGCTGACCTAACTTGTTGGCCGACTAGTTAGCTGAGCAAACTGTTCAGCTTACAAGTTGGTCTATTCGTCGGCCGATTGGTTAGCTGACTTACCTAATTGGCAGGCTAGTCAGCATACCTGTTAGGTGACTTAACTAGTCAGCCAGCGAGTGAGCCAACAGGTGAGTTGATTTATCTAGATGGCCTGTTAGTGAGCCAACTGGCCAGCTGATTTAACTAGTCGGCCGGTGAGTAAGCTAAATGATCAGTCAAATTTAGTTGGCTGGCGAGTGAGCCAACTGGTCAGAAGAATTAACAAGTCATCCAGCAAGTGAGTCGACAGTTGAGCCAACTTAATAAATTGACTGGTGAGTGAGCTGACTGGTGAGATGCCTTAACTAGTTGGCTGGCGAGTGAGCCAACTGGTGTGCTGACTTAACTAGTCAGCTTGCGAGCATGCGACTAGTTAGCTGTCATGTTCGCTTATGAGCATGCCGACAAGTTAGTTGACCTGTTTGCTGGTGAGCAAGCCAACTAATTTGCTGACTGGTAGGCAGGCAAGAGAGCCGACTAGTTAGCTGACCTGATGGAAAGTGAGCGAGCCTACTAATTAGCTTACCAGCTAGCTGATTTACTAGGCCACTAGATAGCTATGTAACTAGCTGATATTCTAACTGACTTAACTAGCTTGCTGGCTATTTAGCTGACATATCTAGCTAGCAAACAAGCTATCTAGCTCTCAAGCCAGCTGACCTAGCAAGCTAGTTAACTGGCTAGTTAGCTAGCTAACTGACTTAACTAGTTAGCTGACTAGTTAGCTGACTTGCTAGCTAACTTATCTAGATAGTTGGCTAGCTAGCTGCCTTAACTAGCTGATGAGATATTTGGCTGGATAGCAGGCTAGCCAGCTGACTTAATTAGCTAGCTACCTGCTTGACTAGATGACTAGTCAGATGGCTTAACTAGCAAGATACCTGGCTGGCTAGCTGGCTAGGCAGCTGGTTAGCTTGCTAGCAGGCTGGAAAGCTAGCTAGTTATCCTGTTTAAATAGCCAGCCGGCAGGCTAGACAGTTGAATAGCCAGCCAGCTTAACAAGCCAGCCCCTCTGTTGGTCAGCCAGCTAGCTAGTTGGTTTAACTAGCTGGATACCTACCTGACCAGCCTGCTAACCAGCTGACTTATCTTGCCAGACACCTAGCTAGCCAGCT
>NW_006994740.1:0-753 GCF_000164805.1 Carlito syrichta
TGTGAGCCCATGGAACAGAGGCCACCAAGGGCAGGCATCAGATACAGAGTGATTAAAGAAGTGCTGCAACATTGCAGCCAGCCCAGGTTCTGGTCACCCGGTCTGCCCCTTTCAGGTTCGATAGGGCCATTTTTTCTTCTGATCACTGTATCATTGCCCACACATGTGGACCTTTCCCTTGGGAGCCTTAGATGCCTGTCGTGATGCATGTGAGAGGCATCATTTGTGTTACCAGAGTCTCCGACTGCAGGGCTGCAGTGCGGTGGCATGATTGTGACTCCTGGGGCCTCTATCTGCAGGGCTCAATTGGGAATCCTGCCTTGGCACCTGAGCAGCCGGGACTCTGGGCTATCATGCCTGACTCGATTTTGGGGACCTCTCACCAACATGAAGTCTGGCCACGTCACCCATGCTGCTTTCTGACCCCTGGGCTCAGGCAGCCTTCTGCATCGGCTACCCAGGGCATGGGGCTGATGACCATGAGCTACAGTGCCTGGCCTGGACTTGTATGATATGTTGGTGGGAGCGATGCAAAGAAATGCCCCAGGAGGGGGGCCACCACATCCCGTGTAGCCAGTACCACAGGTGCCACCACGCACAACTCCAGAGTTTGCATTCCGTGGGGCGACGAGGTTGTGCTACGTGGCCCAGACTGCTCTCAGAGTCCCGGGAACAAGGGGTCTCCCACTTCAGCCTTTCAAGACACAGACGGATTGTCTGCCGATCCACCATCTTTTGGGAACTCTAAGGCCC
>NW_006994741.1:0-609 GCF_000164805.1 Carlito syrichta
CGACTGGAGTGCAGTGGCCGCTCCCGGCCACCGCAGCCTCGACCTGCTGGGCTCCGGCGATCCTTCTGCCTCAGCCTTCCGAGTAGCCGGAATTACAGGCATGTGCTACCACACCCGGCTGATTTTTTTTTTTTAATTTATTGTAGAGATGAGGTCTCGCAGCCCAGGCGGGTCTCGAACCCGCGGGCTCAGGCAATCCACTCACCTCAGCCTCCCAAAGGCGCGGGATTACAGGCTGAGCCACCGAGCCCGGCGAAATAGACTGTTTTAATGAAATACTAGGCGAGCTCTTTAAAATCAGATGATATTTTATATTCTTATCTCTAGGCACTCCCTAGAAATATACCATTTTGAAGCAGATTTTATTAACAAGAAATAGCATGTCCAAAAAGGTCATAAAATTATTCTCAAGCATATAAGAATGGAAACCTCTCTCTCTCTCTCTCTCTCTCTCTCTCTCTCTCTCTCTCTCTCTCTCTCTCTCTCTCTCTCTCTCTGTCTCTCAACTATACATCTATCCAGGACCAGCTTCATGAGTGTGATTTTGTGCAGTCACATAGGTTCCCCATACTTACAGGGTCCCTGGCTATTGCTTTAAACTTTTTAATA
>NW_006994742.1:0-496 GCF_000164805.1 Carlito syrichta
CTGTGGCCCTCCACTTAGAGTGAGAACCAGGATGTTCAGTATCATTAGGGGTGGGCAGCATAGATGATCAGGAAGATTATAGGAGTTGACAGTGGTAGGCCTTCTAAGGGGCTGATGCACAGCAGTAAGTATTGTTTTCCTTCAGTAGGCACACTAGAGTCTTGTCAGGTGCTCTTGAAAGGATAATTTTTATCTATTAGAACAAAAATGTGAATTTTACCTTTATATCCCAAATTTCAGAAGCTGATTTTGTGTATCCCAATTCACTGGATACTCAGCATGCATACAAGTCAAAATTCAATATTTTCAAGGAGAGAAACTGAGAGAGAGAGAGAGAGAGAGATGTTAAGAAATTTTCTTCTACTCAGAAAGCAGCAGGACCAGGATGGAACCAGGTCTGACTGCCAGATGATTTCTCTCTTAGCACTTGATGCAGTAGTGCATGCATCCAAGAGAATCACAGAAGTGTAGGACCTATGTCCCTTGTAGGCATATT
>NW_006994743.1:0-784 GCF_000164805.1 Carlito syrichta
TCAGCTAGTTAAGTGAATTGGCTAGCCACCTTGCAAGGTAGGTTGCCAGCTAATTAAGTCAGCTGGCTAGCTGCCTGTCTAGCTAGTTAAGTCAGCGTGTTAAGTCACCTGGCTAACCAACTGGCTAGCTAGGTGGCTAACTAGTTAAGCCAGCCGTCTAGTCAGATGGCTATCTACTAAAGTCAGTTAGTCAAGTTAGCTGGTTAGCCGGCTGGTTAGCTAGGTCACTGGCAAGTGAAGTCGGCTGGTTAGCAGGCTGGTCAGCTAGGTGGCCAGCTAGTTCAGCCTACTGGCTAGCTGGCTGATGAGCAGGGTGACTGGCTAGTTAAGCCAGTGGGCTATCCAACTGTCCAGCCAGCTGCCTGGTTATTTAAGCCAGCTGGCTAGCCTGCTGGCCAGACCACTAGCTAGATAGCTGACTGCCTAGCCAGCTACCCAGCCAGATAGCTAGCTATGTAAGCCAGTTGACTAGCCATCTAACCAACCCAGTAGCTAGCTAGTTATGAAAGCTGGCTAGCCAGCTAGCCAGCCAACTAGCTGGTCTGCGAGTAAAGTCAGTTAGGTAGCCAGTTAGCTAGTTAAGTCAGCTTGCAAGTAAACTAACTATTCAGCTAGCTAGTTAAGTCAGCTTGCTAGTCAGGTTGCTACTCAGCTAGCCAGTTCAATCAGCAAGCTATCTGCTAGATTGTCAGCTAGATAGTTAAGTCAGCTAGCCAGCTAACTAGCCAATTAGCTAGCCAGTTAAGTCAGCTAGCTAGACAGCTAGATAGCTTGATTGCAAGCT
>NW_006994744.1:0-353 GCF_000164805.1 Carlito syrichta
CGCGTGCCTGTAGTTCCAGCTACTTGGAAGGCTGAGGTGGAAGGATCGCAGGAGCCCTGCAAGTCGAGGCTGCGGTGGCCAGGAGTGTCCCACTGCACTCCGGTTTGGGCAACAGAGTGAGACTCCAACTCAACAAACAAAACAAAACAAAACAAAACAATGACTTAAGTTATCATTTTAGGCCGGGCTGATGGCTCAGCCTGTAATCCCAGCACTTTGGGAGGCTGAGTTGAGAGGATTACCTGAGCCCGGGGTTTCGAGATCAGCCTGGGCAACTTGGTGAGAACTCATGTGTACAATAAATGACAAAAACTAGCCGGACTCGGTGGTGGGATCTGTAGTTCCAGCTACTT
>NW_006994745.1:0-675 GCF_000164805.1 Carlito syrichta
AGCCCGTGATTTCAAGGCTGGCAGAGAAAGTTCATTGTGCCCCCATTCCCAGCTTTATCCACATATCCAGACCTTGTCGCCAAAAATATCAGTATTGTACACATATTCTCAACTGCATATGGTGTGTTCACATGGTGACTGGCTTTAGAGCCATGAAAATAGGGATTGGGGAGAAGGAATATTCCTGGGTGAGGGATGTGTCCCTTGCTTTCTTGGCGGAAGGTCCTCATTGCTGAGGTGGAGGGTCAGACTTCCTTGGGCACATTTCTCCACTCGGAGAAGAGAGCCTTCAGAAACCCAGCAGGAGAGCTTCAGAAAATTCTGCCCCAACGTTTGGGAAGCCATTGGGGGAGTGGGGCTGGAAGGTGTCAAGCTTGGGGCACCCTCGCATATGGGAGGGCCAGAGGTGAAGGACTGATGGCAGAAGATTTGCAGGAGATTGTATTTCTTTCTCTCTTTCTTTTTTTTCGTTCCCTTCTTCCTTCCTTCATTCTTTCCTTTGTTTCTTTCTTTTCTTTCCTGACTAGGTTGCCCAGGTTGCTGTCAAACCACCTAACTCGGCCCATCCTCTCATCCTGGGACTCTGATACTGCTGTGATCATAGACTTTCCATTTGGTCGACATCCTGGTCTTCTAGCCTGCTCTTGAATTCTGGACCAGAGGCGATCCCTCTCG
>NW_006994746.1:0-742 GCF_000164805.1 Carlito syrichta
CCTAGTTAATTCAGCTGACTAGCAAGTAGGCCAGCTGTTTAAGTCAGCTAGCTAAGTTAACTGGCTAGCCAGCTGGCTAGCAAGGTAGTGAGCTACTTAAGTCAGTTGGCTAGCCAGTTGGCAAGCTAATTAAGTCAGCTAGGTAAGTCAGTGGGCTAGCCAACTAGCTAGCTAGGTAGAGAGCTAGTTATGCCAGGTGTCTAGCTAGCTGGCTGACTAGTTAATTCAGTTGGTTGAGTCAGCTGGCTAGCCACCTGTCTAGCAGGTTAAGTCAACTAGTTATGTCAGCTAACTAGCCAGCTGGCTAGCTAGGTAGGAAGCTAGTTAAGTCAGCTGGCTAGACAGCTGGCTAGCTATTTAGGCCAGCTAGTTAATTCAGCTGGCTTCCGCTAGGTAGCTAGGTAGCTAACTAGTTAAGTCAGCTGGCTAGCTGGTGAAATCAGCTCGTTAATTCAGCTGGCCAGCGCTGGCTTGTTAATTAAGTCAGCTAGTTAAATCAGCGGGCCAGCCATCTGGATAGCTAGTTAAGTCAGCTGGCCAGCCAGCTGGCTACATTGGTAGCTAGCTAGTTAAGCAGCTAGTTAAGTCAGCTGGTTATCTAGGTATCTAGCTAGTTAAGTCAGTTAGTTAAGTGTCCCTGCTAGCCAGCTACCTAGCAGGGTTCCTAGCTAGTTAAATCAGTTGGCTAGCAAGCTGGGTAGCTTAAGTTATGTAGTAAGTCAGCTCGCTGGCCAGCATGTTA
>NW_006994747.1:0-693 GCF_000164805.1 Carlito syrichta
CTTTCACTCTAAGACTGGATTTGCTAGTCATATGATCATTCATACTGGAGAGAAATGCCACAAATGTGAAGAATGTGGTAAAGCCTTTTACTCCCGTTCAAAGCTTGCTCGACACATCAAGGTCCATACTGGGGAGAAACCCTACAAATGTGAAGAATGTGGTAAAGCCTTTTGCTCTCATTTTGGACTTGTTGGACATAAGAGAATCCATGCTGAGGAGGAGTCATAAAAATGAGAAGAATGTGACAAAGCCTTTAGCTCTCATTCAATACTTGATTGACATATAAGAATCTATCTATCTATCTATCTATCTATCTATCTATCTATCTACCTAGAAACCTTATAGATGGGAAGAATGGAGCAAAGTTTTTCATTATTTTTCCATGTTTTCTCAACATCAGAAAATTCATATACTCTAAATTTCCTGTATGTATAAACTATAGAACATAGTGAGAAGTTTACAGATGTGAAGAGTTCCATTAACTTTACTTAAGCCAGAGATCTTTTGGATGTACAAATGTAGAAAATGATTAAGCCTTTAACCAGCTAAAAGTTTGTTTGAAGTTAGATTGTGTACATGGGAGAGAATGTATAAATTTAAAGAATGGTTTGAGACCTGCACAGGCACTTGGTGAGACCTCATTTCCCCAATAAATACATAAATAATTAGCCAGGCACAGTAGCTCATGCCTG
>NW_006994748.1:0-694 GCF_000164805.1 Carlito syrichta
GCAAGGTTTGTGTTCTTTGATTTATGTTCAAGGAACTAAGCCTACATTTCCCTTGTCTTCCCTGATGTTTTAGTTGCATTTCTATGGATAGCCAAGGGGTGCCAAGTCTGGCCTGGAACCTGCTCATCCTAAGTGATTGCCTTGCTTAGCATAGATGTTAAGATATTCATAGTTTAGTCATTGATACTTACTCTGCTTGTGTGATTTAACTCAGATATTAACATATCCTGCCTGTATGGTTTTGCCTTCCTTTGTGAGAAATTTGTCCTATACAAGAGGCGTGGGGTAAAACTGAAAAGTTCTCTCTCTTTCTCTTTCTCTCTCTCAGCTACTTGGGAGAGAACCTTCCCAATCCTGCTGTTTCTCTGTCTCTTTTTTTCTCATTCTCTCCCCTCAACTCAGACCCTGATCAGCAGAGACTGGACCTCCGCATCTGAGCACAGGCTGCTATTCTTGTACAAAAATGTGATAGAGCAGTGTGAAAAATGTGTCCTGGATTTAATTCATAGCAGCTAGGAATTAAACTATCCAGGAAAGCGGAAGAGAACAGTGGCCAACAATGACCCTAGAAAAGGTAGCCTGATGACAGATTGTAAAGATCTTTTCATTGTAAAATTTCGTATTTATCCTCTATGTGATGGAGAGCCATGGAAGAGGCGATGTGATCAAATTTGGAGTTTTTATGAATCAAGAA
>NW_006994749.1:0-2679 GCF_000164805.1 Carlito syrichta
CGTAGCTGGTTAAGTCAGCTAGTTAAGTCGGCTAGCTAGCTAGATAGTTAGCTAGGTAGCAAACTAATTATTTCATCTAGAAAAGTCAGCTGACTATTTATGTAGCTAGCTAGTTAATTCAGCTGGTTAAATCAGCTTTCTTGAATGTTAAATCAGCTAGTTAAGTCAGGTGACTAACCACCTGCCTAGCTGGGCAGCTAACTAGATAAGTCAGTGAGTTGTCAGCTGGCTAGCTAGTTAAGTCAGCTTGCTAAATCAGATGACTAGCCAGCTGCTTAGCTGGGTAGCTAGCTAGTTAAGTAAGCTGTCTAGCCAGCTGGCTAGCTAGTTAAGTCATCTAGTTAAGTCAGCTTGCTAGCCAGCTGGTTAGCTTGGTAGCTAGGTAGGTAAGTCAACTTGCAAGCCAGCAGGATACATAGGTAGCTAACTAGTTAAGTCAGCTGGCTAGAAGGCTGTCTAGCTGGTTATGTCAGCTAGTTAAGACAGCTGGCTAGACGCCTGGCTAGGTAGGTAGCTAGCTAAGTCAACTGGCTAGCCAGCTGGCTAGCTAGTTAAGTCAGCGTGTTAAGTGAGCAGGCTAGCCAGCTGGCTTCCTAGGTGGTTAGCTAGTTTAGCCAGCTGGTTAGCCACATGGCTATCTAAGTAAACTCGATCAGTCAGCTGGTTAATCAGTTGGCTAGCTACATGGCTAGCAAGTTAAGACAGCTGGTTAGCAAGCTAGTCATGTAGGTGATCAGCTAGTTAAGCCAGCTGGCTAGCCATCTGACCAACAGGGTGGCTTGCTAGCTAATCTGGCTGGCTATCCGGCTGTCCAGGCTGCTGACTATTTAACCCGGCTGGCTAGCCAGCTGGACAGCCTGCTAGCTAGCTTGCCATCTGCATATTCATGTAGCCAGCCAGGTAGCTAGCTAGTTAAGCCAGCTGGCTAGCCATCTAGCCTACTAGGTAGTTAGCTAGTTAATTCAGCTGGCTAGCCAGATAGCCAGTCAACTACCTAGTCAGTTACTTAAGTCAGCTAGCTACTGATGTAGCTAGTTAAGTCAGCTAGCAAGTCAGCTAACTATTCAACTAGCTAGTTAGTCAGCAAGATAGGTTGCTAGTCAGCTAGAGGGTTAAGTCAGCTAGCCAGCTACCTAGCCAGTTAGCTATCTTGTTAAGTCAGCTAGCTAGATAGCTAGATAGCTTGTTTGCTAGCTGGTTATGTCAGCTAGATAGCCAGCTAGCTAGTCAGCTAGCTAGTTAAGTCAGCTAGGAAATCAGCTCGTTACTTAGCTAACTAGTTGGCTAGCAACTCAGCTAGATGGTCAGCTAACTAGTGGGCTCTCTCGCTTTCCATCATGTCAGTAACTAGTTGGTTTACTCGCCTGCCAAACTGTCAGAAAACTAGTCGGCTCATTCAACATCCAATAGGTAAACTAACTTGTGGGCTTGCTTGCATGCAAACAGGACACTTAACTAGTTGACTTGCTTACCAGCCCACTTTTTAAGTCAGCTCACCAGTTGGCTTCCTCACCGGCTGACAACTTAAGGCAGCTCAGCCATCGGCTCACTAGCAGGCCAACTAGTTAAGTCAGCTCACTCAACGACTGACTAGTTAAGTCTTCTAAACTATTGGCTCACTCAGCAACTGACTACAGTCAGCTGACCTGTCAGCTCACTCACCGGGCAACTAGTTAATTCTGCTGACCATTGGACTCACTATCCAGCCAACTACCTAAGTCAGCTGACCAGTCGACTCACTCAATGGCCGACTAGTTAAGTCAGCTGACCAGTGGGCTCACTCACTGGCCGACTAGTTAAGTCAGCTCACATGTCGGCTAACTCACTGGCCGACTAGCTAAGTCAGCTAACCTGTCGGCCAACTACCCAGACAACTAGTTAGGTCAGCTAACAAATCGGCAGGCTAGTCGACCAACTTGTCAGCTGACAATTTAGCCTAGCTAACTAGTCGGCCGACTAGTTAGGTCAGCTAACTTGTCAGCCAAAAAATCGACTGAATAGTTAGGTCAGGAAACCAGTAGGACACTAGTTAATCTTGTTCACTTGTGGGCCAACTCGTTCGTCACCTACTTAACCGAGCTTAGTAGTCGGCCGACTAATCAGCTGATTTGTTAAGCCAACAAGCTAGTTGGCAGAGTAGTTACCCAATGTGTTAAACCAGTTAAGTAGTCGGCCGACTCATTAGCCAACAAGTTAAGTCACTGGGCTAACTTGTTAACCGACTAGTTAAATCAGCTAGTTAACTCATTTACCAACTAGTTAAAACAGTTAGCCAAATCTTTAACCAACTCATTAAGTCAGCTAGCTATCAGGTTAGCTAACTCGTTAAGCCAGCTAGCTAAGTCAGCTAGCACACAAGCTAGCTAACAAAGTCAGCTAGCTAAGTCAGTTAGCTCACTACTTAGCTTACTATTTAAATCAGCTCAAGTCTGCTACATAACTAGTTAGCTATTTATTAAATCAGCTACTTATTCAGCTAGTCAAATATTTAGCTAATCAGTTTATTCAAGAAGTTAAGTCAGCTAGCTAATTAGTTAAGTCAGCTAGTTAAATCAGCTAGCCAAATAGTTAAGTCAGCTAACAAAGTCAGATAGCAAAGCAGACTAAATTAAGTCAGCTTTCTAATTTAGGCAGCTGGAAAGACAATTAGCTAGCTACTTAGCTAACGGGTTAAGTCAG
>NW_006994749.1:3582-4445 GCF_000164805.1 Carlito syrichta
CTAGTTAAGTCAGTTGGCTAGACTGCTTGCTAGGAAAGGTAGCAAGCTAGTTCAGTGATCTGGCTAGCCAGATTGCTAGCTTAAGTCAGCTAAGTAAGTCAGTTGGCTAGCAAGCTATCTAGACAGGTAGACGCTAGTTAAGTCAGCTGGGAAGTCAGCTAACTAGCTGGTTAAATCAGCTAGTTGTCAGCTGGCAACCAGCTGGTAAGCTAGCTAAGACAACTCGTTAAGTCAGTTGGCTATCCAGCTGGTTAGCTAGTTAAAAAACTAGTTAAGTCAGATGGCTAGCCATCTGGTTAGCTAGTTATTTCAGCTAGTTAAGTCAGCTACGTAGCTAGGAAACTAGTAATATAAATCAGCTAGTTGTGTCAGTTAGGTTTCTAGTTAAGTCAGCTGGCTAGCTAGATAGCTAGCTAGGTAGCTAGTTACTTAAGCCAGCTAGTTAAGCCAGCTGGATAACTAGGTAGCTAGCTGGTTTAGTCAGTTTGTTAAGTCAGCTTGCAGCTAGTTAAGTCAGTGAGTTGTCAGCTGGCTAGCCAGCTGCCTAGTTGCATAGCTAGCTGGTTAATTCAGCTGGGTAGCCAATAAGCTACCTAGGATGTAACCTAGTTATGTCAGCTCACTGGCCATCTGGTTATCTAGGTAGCTAGGTAGATCCGTAAGCTATCAAGTCAGTGGGCTACAAAGGTAGCTAGCTAGTTAAGTCAAGTGGCTATCCAGCTGGCTAGCTAGGTAACTAGGCTGTTAGGTCAGCCTGCCAGCCAGCTGGCTAGCTACTTAAGTCACCTAATTAAGTCAGATGTCTAGACATCTGGCTAGCTAGGTAGCTAGATAGTTAATTCAGGCGTCTAGCTCATTGGGTA
>NW_006994750.1:0-798 GCF_000164805.1 Carlito syrichta
GTTTGCTAGTTAATACAAGTGGCTATCTATCTGCTAGCTAGTTAGTTAGCTAGTTCAGTCAGCTGGCTAGCCAGCTGGCTAGCTGGTTATGTCAGCTTGATAAGTCAGCTGGCTATCCACCTGGCTAGGTAGGTAGTTAGCTAATTAAGTCAGCTGGATAGAGGGCCGGTTAGCTAGGTAATTCAGCAAGCTAAGTGAGCTTTTTAGCCAGCTGTCAAGCTAGGTGGCTAGCAAGTAAAGCCAGCTGGCTAGCCAGATGGCTATCTAGTTAAGTCAGCTAGTTAAGTCAGCTGGTTAGCCAGCTGGCTAGCTAGATGTCTGGCAAGTTAACCCGGCTGGTTAGCAGGGTGGTCAGGTAGGTGGCCAGCTAGTTAAACCCGCTGGCTAGCCAGCTGACCAACAGGGTGGCTGGCTAGTTAACCCAGCCAGCTATCTGACTGTCTAGTCATCAAGCCAACCAGTAAGCTAGCTAATTAAATCAGCTGGCTATCCTCCTAGCCAGCCAACTACCTCCTCAGGTGGTTAAATCAGCGAGCTAGCCATCTATCTAGTTAAGTCAGCTAGGTAGTCAACTGGCTAGTCAGCTAGCTAGTTAAGTCAGATAGCCAGCTAACTAGCCAGTTAGCTAGCTAGTTAAGTCAGCTGACTAGACAGCCAGATAGCTTGTTTTCTAGCTAGTTATGTCAGCTAGATACCCAGCTAGCTAGTCAGCTATCTAGTTAAGTCAGCTAGCAAATCAGCTAGTTACTTAGCTATCTAGTCGGCTAGCAAATCAGGTAGCTTCTCAGCTAATTACTG
>NW_006994751.1:0-667 GCF_000164805.1 Carlito syrichta
AGACACCACTGAAAAATAGAAAGGCAATCCACAACTTAGGAGAAAATATTCACAATATACATATTTAAAGAAGATCTTGTATTGAGACTATTTAAAGAACTACAATTCAACAGGAAAAAGTTTTCTTTAATTTTAATGAGCAGAAGATTTGAGCAAATGTCCTTTACAAAAGAAGACAGCAGAGTGAGACTCCAACTAAAAAAAAAAAAGGGGGGGATACAGATCCCACACTTTGATGGGAGAAGCATCGAGGTCATATTCTAGGATAGTGTGCGCTATCTTTGAAGAACACAGTTTCTCTTAGATGCAATCACTAGTCAACACAAAAAGATCACAATAAGGATAGCCCAGCTGGCAATAGGCCTTTCAGGAAGTTCTCAAAATCTTGCATGCCAGTTTGAATGATAAAATATACATTGGTCCTTCTGTGAACTTTTTTTTTTTTTTTTTGAGTTGGAGTCTCACTCTGCTGCCCAGGCTGGAGTGCAGTGGCAGGCTCACAGCCACTGCAGCCTTGAGCTGCTGGGCTCAGGTGATTCTTCCGCCTCAGCCTTCCAGTAGCTGGAACTATAGGAGCACACTACCATGCCCGGCTAATTTTTTATTTATTTATTGTAGAAACGAGGTCTCACCAAGTTGCCCAGGCTGGTCTCAAACCCACGGACTC
>NW_006994752.1:0-680 GCF_000164805.1 Carlito syrichta
TCAGAGTCCAGCACGTTGGCTAACCTGAGGATTGATGTCTGAAAAAGAAACAGTCGTAAGATTTACTATGGTGTTCAGAAAACAGGCTCTGAAGGCCTGTTTTTAAGCAAGGGCAATGAGGTTGGAAAAAAAATACAATACTGCATTTATTCACCTAAAATCAATTATTAAGAGTGAAACTTTCAACTGTTCTGTGAATATCAAAACACAAAATATAAGAAAAAAAGAGTGAACCTAGTACAGGTTATTCATTGTACTAGGCAATAAAGACAAATTTTGAATACAATGCACAAGATATCTACTCTGAAATATTTCAAAGTTAGAAATGACAAGTTCTAGCAGTGAACTGTGAATGTGTGTGTGTGTGTGTGTGTGTGTGTGTGTGTGTGTGTGTGAATTTTGGAGGCAGGGGAGAGATTAAAAAGAGAAAAATAAATGATTCACCAAAAAAATCACAATTTTTGGAATGTAGAATTTGTAGCAAAGCACATATGGATAGAAACATTTATTTTTAGAAGAAGATGGAACAGTTGACTGAAGTATGTGTTTAATGTGTCACTGTGACATGTGTAGAGAGTTTGATCCATGATGTAATGGAATTCAAGTCTTTAGCTCGAGTGAGTGGAGATAATTTAGATTTGGAAATTAGTAGTTTATAAATGATATGCTGAAGCATAAAA
>NW_006994753.1:0-374 GCF_000164805.1 Carlito syrichta
CAAGAAACCCTGAAGTTTTATTGGGATGGAGGACACGTGTAAACCAGATTCCTTATTCTCCTTTAGCAATAGACAGTGAAGTTCCCTGTATATGAGGACTCCCATGATCCAGATTCCTACTCCCAAAACCTGAATGGTTGTTATCACTTAGCAAGACGGTCTATAGGTTTTTGGGATGGAGGCCTCGTGTAACCAAGATTCCTTATTCTTCCGTAGCAACAGGTCGTGTAGTGTTCTCTATATGAGGACTCCCATTACTGAAATTCCCGCTTCATTCTCAGCAAAACGTCAAGATATTTCCTGGTGACCTAGAATTCCAGATGCTTGAATATCCAGAGAAAGACTCCCATAAAGTTCTTGAGGAATTGAAACCC
>NW_006994754.1:0-739 GCF_000164805.1 Carlito syrichta
AAATGCCTTAATTTCCCTCCAAATACTGTATTTTCATTTTTATCTCAAAGTGTTTTAAAATTTCTCTTCTTATTTCTTCTTGTATGTATTGTTCATTTAAGAGTATGTCGTTTAATTTATGAAAATTAGTGAATTTCCCAAAATATTTTTGGTAATAATTAAAAATTTTATTCCATTGTGTGCTTTCAATACTTTAAAATTTATTGAAACTATGTATATGACCTAACATGAAGAACGATTCAAGTGCATTAGAGGAGAACGTGTTTTTCTGCTCTTGTTAGGTTATTGTTCTATAAATGTTTGTCAGGGCTCATTGTTTTATAGTGTTGTTCAAATTTTCTTTTTAACTTCCTATTCATTTTCTGTCTAGTTGTTTTTTTATTATCAAAAGTGCAGTATCAAAGTCTCTAAATTTAATATAAAATTAACAAATGCCAAAGATTATATTTAACTCATTAGCAAATGAGGAAACCAGTAAGTTGTTACAATTCCCTCAAAAAAAGTTTTAAAGTGCTCTCACATATAGACAATCAGGAATTCTGAAAGAAATTTACAAATAGATGCAAAACTGGTCACGATCTACAAGAAAATATCATAATCAATGTCATTCCACATGATAGGTTTCATATGCATTTTCATGGGCAATAGTAATTTGCATTATCAGTTTTCTGAATCTAGCTCTCAAAGAAAACAGCAGGGAAACATAGCTGAAAGAGTGTATTAGATAAAACACCTAATC
>NW_006994755.1:0-816 GCF_000164805.1 Carlito syrichta
AATAGGAGATTGAACAAACAGAAGTAAAACCAATCCCTTTACCCCTGAATAACAGAATTAAAGAAGACGGAGACATGGAGGGAAGGAAAAAGTAGGGAGGGGGAAAAACCGCACAAATGAAGAAAAACCAAAAGAAGAATATAGGTCTTACACAGACCCCTGGGAGATCAGACAATAAAACAGATTCTGGAACACAGACAATGAAGAGTCCCCAGAATGACTGGCTACATGCAACAAACCCAGACATCAAGACATTAATGGAGAGAATTTTAAAAATTGAGGAGAGACAAGAGGAAAATAGGAAGGAGCTGTTGTCAGAAATGACAGCAGTAAAGAATACTGTGATGGAAATGAACAACAGACTAATAAGCATGGAAAGCAGAATCAGCCAAGCCAAAGAAAGAATCTCAGAGCTTGAAGACCAAAACACAGAACTAACCCAAACTGTCAAAAGCATAGAAAAGAAGCTCAAAAAGACAGAACAAAACCTGCAAGAGATGAATGATCACTTCAAGAGACCAAACCTAAGAATAATTGGGCTTCCTGAGGCAGAAAGAGAAACCGAAGCCACACTGGAACAAACATTTCATGAAATCATTCAAGAAAACTTCCCTCATCTCATTAAGGATGAAAAAATTCAAACACAAGAGATTCAGAGAACCCCTGCAAGACAACAAACGAGAAGACCAACTCCCAGACACATAATAATTCGCCTAAACAAAGTAACTATGAAAGGAAAATCCTAAGGCAGCAAGAGAAAAGGCCAGACTACCTACCAGGGAAAATCATTAGATAGCAGCAGATTTATCCACAGAA
>NW_006994756.1:0-647 GCF_000164805.1 Carlito syrichta
CCAGTCACACACACACACACACACACACACACACACACACACACACACACACACACACACACAAATACTATTGAATCCACTTATGTGAAATATCTAAAGTAGTCAAACTCACAGAAACAGAATGTAGAATGATGGTTGCTAAGGGCTGAGGTGAGGTCTAAATGAAGGGTGACTGTCTAATGAATATAACGTTTCAGTTTTGCAAGATTAAACGTTTTCTGGAGACCTGTTGCACAACAACATGATTATACTTAATATTACTGAATATACACTTTAAAGTAGCTAAGATGGTAAGTTTTATGTTATCTTTTTTTAACCACAGTTATGAATGAATAAATAAATAGTATTTAAGATGGCTATAGCAACTGGAAAATAACACAATTATATCTATGGTTTCTGTTGGTTATAGTGTGGCTGGTATTGATAATACTACTGTGGGTTGGTCCTTACATTTGTAATCGAGAGTCATCAATTTTAATAAGAAATTAATTAGAATAAATAATATAATGTTTTCCCATTTAAGTTCCAGGATCTCCTAATTTCTATCTACCACCCTTTTAGGGATCCGAGGCCTCCTAGTTAAGAGCATGTGCATTTAATTACTCTCCTTGCTTACAGTTCTGATAAATTAATCTAACAAAACACCT
>NW_006994757.1:0-624 GCF_000164805.1 Carlito syrichta
CTAGTCTCCTGGCTAGCAAGCTGACTTATCTTGCTAGCTACCTATTTAGCCAGGTGGCCAGACAGCTGACTAAACTAGCTGACTTAATCAGCTAGACAGTCGGATAGCCAGCTGACTTAACTAACTGACATCACTAGCTAGCCAGGTAGCTCTCTAGCTGACTTAACTAGTTAGTTACCTACCTTGTCAGTTGACTTGCCAGCTCTCTTAACTAGCTGAATTAACCAGCTTTCCAGCTGTTTATCAAACTGACTTAACTAGCTCACTACCTTGCAAGCCAGCTGGCTAACCAGCTGATTTAACTAGCTAGCTACCTAGCTAGCCAGCTCACTTAAATAGTTAGCTGCCTAGCTAGCTAGGTGACTTAACCAGCTAGCTAACTAGTTAGCTTACTCATCTAACGTACCAGCTAGGTGGCTTAATTAACCTACTTAACACATTAGCTCATTAGCTAGCTAGCTGACACAACCAGCTGACTTAAATCATTAGCTCGCTAGGTAGCTAGCTTACTCATCCAGCTGACTTAACTCGTTAGCTAATTAGCTAGTTAGCCTTCTCGACCAGCTGACTAAACCCATTTCCTTATTTAATAGGTAGCAGAGTCAACCAGCTGACTTACTACAT